>NC_090616.1:1599235-1602425 GCF_004359215.1 Bremia lactucae
AAGTGTGAAAACTCGCCAACGAGAGGTTGTGCTAGGTTTTTCATGATCGAAGATACTAACAGCCAAATCTTTAATGTTAACCTGGACCGAAACGACAAATAGGTTTAATCTGCTTGGCCTTATTGCGCTGACCCATCTCGCATGTACCTACATATCGCCGGATGCCCTTTGACATTTTAGGCCCAAAGTGCCATGTTTAAACCGCCAGTTACGTCTTGTAGTATCTTGAATGACCCGCGATGAAAACATCGTGATTTTCATGGATGCCACGGCTCTTAATATCTTCATTAAATCGTTGAGCGACATTTCTATAAGGAAACGTGTATGAAGTTCTGCAACTCTTTAGCAGTTTTAAGTCGAGTTGAATTCGACGTCATGCTTGTCGGTGCACCTAATGCCCTCTGATTTAATTCAGATGCTCTTGGCCACTTAGGTTTCGAGCCATCACAGTACGAATCCCCGTCGCCCAAATTTGAGACGCTCATCTACAATTATAGGAAATCAAAAGTGTTTGATGCTTTTGTTGTGTGTTTGCCTAAGGCATACTTTTTAATGGCAGTATTATCTTGAAGTGTGAAAACTCGCCAACGAGAGGTTGTGCTAGGTTTTTCATGATCGAAGATACTAACAGCCAAATCTTTAATGTTAACCTGGACCGAAACGACGAATGGGTTTAATCTGTTTGGCCTTATTGCGCTGACCCATCTCGCATGTACCTACATATCGCCGGATGCCCTTTGACATTTTTGACCCAAAGTGCCATGTTTGTACCGCCAGTTACGTCTTGTAGTATCTTGAATGACCCGCGATGAAAACATCGTGATATTCATAAATGACACGGCTCTTGAAGTTTTTATTAAACCGTTGAGCGACAATTCTATAAGGAAACGTATATGAAGTTCTACAACGCTTTAGCAGCTTCAAGTCGAGTTGAATTCGACGTCATGCTTGTCGACGCACCTGATGCCCTCTGATTTACTTCAGATACTCTTGGTCACTTAGGTTTCGAGCCATCTCAGTACGAATCCCCGTCGCCCAAGTTTGAGACGCTCATCTACAACCATAGGAAATACATAAGTGTTTGATGCTTTTGTTGTGTGGTTTGCCTAAGGCATAATTTTTAATGGCAGTATTATCTTTAAGTGTGAAAACTCGCCAACGAGAGGTTGTGCTAGGTTTTTCATGGTCGAAGATACTAACAGCCAAATCTTTAATGTTAATCTGGACCGAAACGACGAATAGGTTTAATCTGTTTGGCCTTATTGCGCTGACCCATCTTGCATGTGCCTACATATCACCTGATGCCCTCTGATTTACTTCAGATACTCTTGGCCACTTAGGTTTCGAACCATCACAGTACGAATCCCCATCGCCCAAATTTAGCAGTTGTTAGTCGAATTGAATTCGACGTCATGCTTGTCGACGCAACTGATGCCCTCTGATTTATTTCAGATACTCTTGGCACTTAGATTTCGAACCATCACAGTACGAATCCCCGTCGCCCAAATTTGAGACGCTCATCTACAACCATAGGGAAATACATAAGTGTTTGATGCTTTTGTTGTGTGATTTGCCTAAGGCATAATTTTTTAATGACAGTATTATCTTAAAGTGTGAAAACTCGCCAACGAGAGGTTGTGCTAGGTTTTCATGGTCGAAGATACTAACAGCCAAATCTTTAATGTTAACCTGGACCGAAACGACGAATAGGTTTAATCTGTTTGGCCTTATTGCGCTGACCCATCTTGCATGTGCCTACATATCACCTGATGCCCTCTGATTTACTTCAGATACTCTTGGCCACTTAGGTTTCGAGCATCTCATTACGAATCCCCGTCGCCCGAATTTGAGACGCTCATCTACAACCATAGGAAATACATAAGTGTTTGATGCTTTTGTTGTGTGGACTGCCTAAGGCATAATTTTTAATGGCAGTATTATCTTTAAGTGTGAAAACTCGCCAACGAGAGGTTGTGCTAGGTTTTTCATGATCGAAGATACTAACAGCCAAATCTTTAATGTTAACCTGGACCGAAACGACGAATAGGTTTAATTTGTTTGGCCTTATTGCGCTGACCCATCTCGCATAAACCTACATATCGCCGGATGCCCTTTGACATTTTAGGCCCAAAGTGCCATGTTTGTACCGCCAGTTACGTCTTCTAGTATCTTGAATAACCCGCGATGACAACATCGTGATATTTATGGATGACACGGCTCTTGATATCTTCATTAAATCGTTGAGCGACATTTCTATAAGGAAACGTAAATGAAGTTCAACAACTCTTTAGCAGTTTGAAATCGAGTTGAATTCGACGTCATGCTTGTCGGTGCACCTGATGCTCTCTGATTCAATTCAGATTTTCTTGCCAACTTAGGTTTCGAACCTTCACAGTACGAATCCCCGTTGCCCAAATTTGAGTCGCTCATCTACAACTATAGGAAATACAAAAGTGTTTGATGCTTTTGTTGTGTGGACTGCCTAAGGCATAATTTTTAATGGCAGTATTATCTTTAAGTGTGAAAACTCGCCAACGAGAGGTTGTGCTAGGTTTTTCATGATCGAAGATACTAACAGCCAAATCTTTAATGTTAACCTGGACCGAAACGACGAATAGGTTTAATCTGTTTGGCCTTATTGCGCTGACCCATCTTGCATGTGCCTACATATCACCTGATGCCCTCTGATTTACTTCAGATACTCTTGGCCACTTAGGTTTCGAACCATCACAGTACGAATCCCCGTCGCCCAAATTTAGCAGTTCTTAGTCGAATTGAATTCGACGTCATGCTTGTCGACGCAACTGATGCCCTCTGATTTACTTCAGATACTCTTGGCACTTAGATTTCGAACCATCACAGTACGAATCCCCGTCGCCCAAATTTGAGACGCTCATCTACAACCATAGGAAATACAAAAGTGTTTGATGCTTTTGTTGTGTGTTTGCCTAAGGCATAAATTTTTAATGACAGTATTATCTTAAAGTGTGAAAACTCGCCAACGAGAGGTTGTGCTAGGTTTTTAATGGTCGAAGATACTAACAGCCATATCTTTAATGTTAACCTGGACCGAAATGACGAATAGGTTTAATCTGTTTGGCCTTATTGCGCTGACCCATCTTGCATGTGCCTACATATCACCTGATGCCCTCTGATTTACTTCAGATACTCTTGGCCACTTAGGTTTCGA
>NC_090616.1:1610221-1618561 GCF_004359215.1 Bremia lactucae
AAGTGTGAAAACTCGCCAACGAGAGGTTGTGCTAGGTTTTTCATGATCGAAGATACTAACAGCCAAATCTTTAATGTTAACCTGGACCGAAACGACGAATAGGTTTAATCTGTTTGGCCTTATTGCGCTGACCCATCTCGCATGTACCTACATATCGCCGGATGCCCTTTGACATTTTAGGCCCAAAGTGCCATGTTTAAACCGCCAGTTACGTCTTGTAGTATCTTGAATGACCCGCGATGAAAACATCGTGATATTCATGGATGACACGGCTCTTGAATTCTTCATTAAACCTTTAGCATTTTTAAGTCGAGTTGAATTCGACGTCATGCTTGTCGACGCACCCGATGCTCTCTGATTTAATTCAGATACTCTTGGCCACTTAGGTTTCGAACCATCACAGTACTAATCCCTGTCGCCCAAGTTTGAGACGCTCATCTACAACCATAAGAAATACAAAAGTGTTGATGCTTTTGTTGTGTGGATTGCCTAAGGCATAATGTTTAAATGGCAGTATTATGTTGAAGTGTGAAAAATTGCCAACGAGAGGTTGTGCTAGGTTTTTTATGATCGAAGATACCAACAGCCAAATCTTTAATGTTAACCTGGACCGAAACGACGAATAGGTTTAATCTGTTTGGCCTTATTGCGCTGACCCATCTCGCATGTACCTACATATCGCCGGATGCCCTTTGACATTTTAGGCCCAAAGTGCCATGTTTGTACCGCCAGTTACGTCTTGTAGTATCTTGAATGACCCGCGATGAAAACATCGTCATTTTCATGGATGACACGGCTCTTGATATCTTCATTAAATCGTTGAGCGACATTTCTATAAGGAAACGTATATGAAGTTCAACAACTCTTTAGCAGTTTGAAGTCGAGTTGAATTCGACGTCATGCTTGTCGGTGCACCTGATGCTCTCTGATTAAATTCAGATACTCTTGGCCTCTTAGGTTTCGAACCATCACAATATGAATCCCCGTCGCCCAAATTTGAGACGCTCATCTACAACCATAGGAAATACAAAAGTGTTTGATGCTTTTGTTGTGTGGATTGCCTAAGGCATAATTTTTTAATGGCAGTATTATCTTGAAGTGTGAGAACTCGCCAACGAGAGGTTGTGCTAGGTTTTTCATGATCGAAGATACTAACAGCCAAATCTTTAATGTTAACCTGGACCGAAACGACGAATAGGTTTAATCTGCTTGGCCTTATTGCGCTGACCCATCTCGCATAAACCTACATATCGCCGGATGCCCTTTGACATTTTAGACCCAAAGTGCCATGTTTGTACCGCCAGTTACGTCTTGTAGTATCTTGAATGACCCGCGATGAAAACATCGTGATATTCATGGATGACACGGCTCTTGAATTCTTCATTAAACCGTTGAGCGCATTTCTATAAGAAAACGTATATGAAGTTCTACAACTCTTAAGCAGTTTTAAGTCGAGTTGAATACGACGTCATGCTTGTCGGTGCACCTGATGCTCTCTGATTAAATTCAGATACTCTTGGCCTCTTAGGTTTCGAACCATCACAATATGAATCCCCGTCGCCCAAGTATGAGACGCTCATCTACAACCATAGGAAATACAAAAGTGTTTGATGCTTTTGCTGTGTGGATTGCCTAAGGCATAATATTTTAATGACAGTATTATCTTTAAGTGTGAAAACTCGCCAACGAGAGGTTGTGCTAGGTTTTTCATGATCGAAGATACTAACAGCCAAATCTTTAATGTTAACCTGGACCGAAACGACGAATAGGTTTAATCTGTTTGGCCTTATTGCGCTGACCCATCTCGCATGTACCTACATATCGCCGGATGCCCTTTGAAATTTTTGACCCAAAGTGCCATGTTTGTACCGCCAGTTACGTCTTGTAGTATCTTGAATGACCCGCGATGAAAACATCGTGATTTTCTTAGATGACACGGCTCTTGAATTCTTCATTAAACCATTGAGCGACATTTCTATATGGAAACGTATATGAAGTTTCACAACTCTTTAGCAGTTTAAGTCGAGTTGAATTCGACGTCATGCTTGTCGGCGCACCTGATGCTCTCTAATTAAATTCAGATACTCTTGGCCACTTAGGTTTCGAACCATCACAATATGAATCCCCGTCGCCCAAATTTGAGACGCTCATCTACAACCATAGAAAATACAAAAGTGCTGGATGCTTTTGTTGTGTGGATTGCCTTTCCACGGCTAAAAGCCTGTGGACAATCGTGTGCGCTGCAGTTCCATCGAACTTGGGCGGGTCCATTCGAATGGGCCTCGGCTGATGCGGCCGGGCAGAGAGTATCTGATTAGTCGGGTTGAGAGCCTCGTTCCTAGCCTGCTCATACCTCAGCTTATCCTGAGCCTGAGTGACGGACTCCGCCGCAGCATGGCCCTGTGCCTCGGACGCGGCCCTCCGCTGTCCGAGCACGAATGCCTCAAATTGCTCCAACTGCTCCAACTGAGCAACATGTTGCTCATGAGGACTACCCAGGAGCCTGGTCAGGGCTTGTTCACCAAGTCCCTGCCACCTTCCCCAAGATGTTCGGCAGAGATGCGGATCGTGGGAAGGATTACAAGTGCTACGAAGTGTAGGCGGGTACGTCGAAATACGGCCACGCTCTACTTAGACACACACCCTAGCACAGCGTGGAAGCGGTTTAACCTGCTTCTCTTGCGTGCAGTGAGGTAGTTGTGGTGGGCGCGTTAGCTACCTCACCCAACTCACTAAGTATTTTGATTAAGTGTCGTCACGGGATCGGTAATCCGGCTCCTCGTGCGCACTTATAAAGTAAGAAGTAGTTTTCAGACTGATTATATTTAATCGTATAAATTATAAATACCTATTTTTACCAATCAAAATGTCATCTCTATAGATTACACTTAATATGTATTGCGAGCGTATCTTTCTAGATACCTTGCGTAACGGATGACGCTAGGCGTCATCCCTCCTAATGTGAATGCACCCATGTGTATCACATTCACAAGGGTTGGTCACAAATATGCACCACACGCGAGTGTTGGGTCTAATTACTATAATTTAGTATTTGACCATCCCCTTAAGTACACCAAATGTACTTAACGGGGACTGTGTAACATTAGGGCAACTTTCGCCCGTATCATTTAAAGAGAAGACTTCCTCTGCACGTACTAGTGTACGTGAAGTGACGTGAGGCACCACTCGCACTGAGGCAGTGCGAAGTGGACTTGTACTGAAGCAGTACAAGTCGGCAGTGCCCTCTTACAAATACGAGTGAAGGTAACCCGTTACACCTTTCTATCACTCATCAGACGTCATTGTTATCGGATAACATATTTTTTTTTAAGTTAGCGACCATAGAACGACCACGGGGACGTTAAATTCTATAAGTTAGAGAAAATGATAAGTTTTCGAGAGATCCGTTTTAAGAGGGAGGACTGTAGTTTATAAGTTTCTAGTTGGACTCGCTAAAGTATTCATTGTTCAATATCACTGACAAAATAGAAAGTTGTTGCATTGTAGTTGAGTTATAACTGTCGTATGATTTTCAAGTTGCTTCGAAAGCATTAAAATAAGTCCGGATTTGAATCCCACGAAGACTTACAACTTCGCTGGAATTCCAGATATATAGTGCGATGTGAATCTCACATGCTGGTCAGGCGAAGAAGAGCGATGTCTTGATCTATCCTGTCGACAACGTCACTAGTACAAACCTTTTGATTACCTACTCATAATTAGCCGAACCAAATGACATGAAAATTCGCTCTTCATTTGCTGGCGCCATGCACGGTGCTTCACCAGATGCCTTGATTAACTTTAAAATAACAAATGTTATAATACGCAAATTGTTGGTTTTCAAGTACTATCTAATAAGGTTCCTGCATACAATTTTCTCGATTCACTGTGCAACTTTCCGTGTTACCTTCATTTTTTTATTTCAGCAACGCATTCACCCAGTGCGTGGCGTTACGAAATACTGAACGACCGTTCACGAGCGAGTGGTTTCAGTTATAAAAGCACTACAAGAAATGTCGAATCAAACACTGCAATGATAATGACCATTTCACGACAAGCCCATAACCATATCGACACTTCGATACAAATGTACTACCCCAACGCGACAAAATGTGCGGTCTTTAATAATTTCTTAAAGTCTGATCACGGTAGCATTAATTCAGTGTGATGTCATCCGATAGGTATGAGACGCCGCCGATCAGTTAAAAATTTAAGTCGTGCGTAGGCACTCATCACCAAAGATCGCAATCCCAGCTGCATCTATAGCCAAAATAAAGCCTGCCCTTTTCATGAATTCTTAATACTAAAAGCAACACCGATTTTAATCCTAGTGATGCAAAGCGTGATAAGCATGAAGGGGCCACGCAAACCACGCATTCTTGATCTCGCTTTCTTGTTGAACAATGAAGTTCTTTTCGCTAGGGCTTGTCATCTGGGGCGCTATTCTGTCGTTGACAGCTGCTAAATCATATTACAGCCATCTTGACTGTTTGACGCAAGGCTGTGTCGGCCCCAGGATCTACTGCGACAGCTCTACAGGTGTTTGTCGAGCTGCAACGAGCGACACTGAGTGTTACAATGCCACCGTCGCTCGCTTTCAAGACGAATGCGATAAAGGATACAAATGCGTCGACAAATTGTGTCGAGTTGCTGCACAGCCTGTCGATAATCGGAAATGCAAGACCTCGTGCGCTGCTGGCCTGTTGTGTGAGAATGGTCACACAACATGCCGCGGCCCTAGTTACAAAAATGAATGCTTTAATCTTTCGACGGGGTTCTTTCAAGATGGCTGTACCAAAGGATTCTATTGCTCATTCAACAAGTGCGTCGACGTCAGTCTTAACGAGGAGCGGAAAAAACACGCATTTCGTTAGCTTATCAGGTGATTGACTCATATCCTTAAAAAAAAACGATTTCTTTTTCTTGTAAATCCACAATTTAATTTTTACTAGGTACAAAATGATCTTAATAGCGGATTTGACGCGTACTCGGCGCCCTGCGCAACCTTAAAGTAAGATGTTTATGCCTAGTAAGCTGTACCACAAAACAGCAAGAGGCAAGTAATTCGGATCTTGTCGGAACGATCGCTCGAAGTAAACTATAAAATTTAAGCGCTCACATTCATAAATTTCTACTCGGAGTCAAAATTTATTTTATTAATCTGAATTTGACATTGAAAGTCTTCAAGCAAAGTTGCTTGAGTGTCGCACGGAGTGCAACACGCAATCTTTCTAAGCAATTTCGAAGTATAGTAATCACCACGAGGAACCTAATCTCAAGTGAGCTTGAAAACTTCCCATTAAGTACGATTACGTCGTGCGCTTGAACACGACCTTCATTCCGACGGGTGTCCAAGAATCAAGCCGACATCTTCGGGTCGCCTTGCATCTCGAGCCTTTATTAAACGCTCTTGTACTATCAAGGTCGTTATGTTTGACGGAAGCTTTAAGTCAGCACGCAAGGTGAATCTAAGCGGTCGCAGGAAGCCTACAGCAGGCTATAGCGCGCGTATAGCCTCCCTCTCAAGCGTTCGAAAAAATGAGGTACTAAGCGGCTCTAAAGAAGAATTCTTGCTACACAATCGACTGGCACGAGAAGAGCGCCAGGCTATGAAACTGCGTGCAACCGCTAGCCTACGAATTCAAGCCCAGTATCGCCGATATAAGGCCGCCGAGCAGGCACGAATCGACGTTTTTACCCGCTTGGCGCAACAAGTAACGCAGACTGTAGCAAGTCAAGACATCCAGTACAATCCAGTGCCTACTACGCAACTACAGCTTTATATACGGCAATTTCTGTTTGCAAGAGCCATACGAAATCGCGTTGGGAAGAAAACAATACGTCGGATGCAAGATTACGTGGTGTTGATGCTACTTGTGAACAGCTCAAGAGTAGAGGACCCGGATAGTCTAGTGAATGTACGAAAGGATGCGACGTGGGTGTATCAAATGGCCAGGATGTGTGAGATTGCACTCGAGACATTAATGGAGGACGAAGTCAAGACGTCTATGACGAATGTAGCCATGGCAGGAGGGAACCCTTACGTGCTGCTATTAGAGGCGCTAATCTATGGACGATATACCTCCACGCGAGATGGACAGATCGTGCAGTCCCGTGTATTGTATTATATAAGTGTGACGGCAAGATACAGTGTCTTTGATGCCATGAGCGCATGTATTGTGCAAGAGAGGAAAGACAAAAAAGCTCGTTTCGAAACGGATTTAATGGTTCAATTACTCCGAATTGCTTCGCAAACGCTTCAAGTATCCAGTCTTCTCAACCTGTCAATACGAGAAAACGCGATTCGTCAGGTCTTTGCCTCAAAAATGCTTCTTACGCCTGCCGCCGCCAGTTCTCAAATTGTACATTGCGTGGCAAAGTCAGTGTCGACAAATAGTGGATTGTTTTGGGCATCGATTGTGCAAGAATGGTGCAATTGTTCTGACTTGAGTATTCTGTCGTGGTACCAGCGGGTTATTGTGATTGGAAATGTCGTGGAATTGACGACTTTGTGTTCGTTTGAACAAACTCTCGTGACCGTCGTTTCGTATGTGTTGTCTGAGCTAATAAGGCCTTCGCTCTGTCATTGGGCATTTGATGTCAAGGGTATTGAACACAAAGATCACTTGCTTGAAGATGAAGACGCGATGAATGATCCAGAAGTGCTCACAAGTCCTCGATTGTTCATGACATCGCGTGATTTAAATGTAGACAAAGAAATACAAGACGGCATTGTAGCGCTTGGCGAAAGTGAGGGCAGCGTACACGTTCAATGGCAACTGCTTTGCCACTCTAGCTTTAGTGCTCGATGCCTTGATATTCTTTTGCGTCGCGATACTGCACAAATGCATGATGAAAAGAATGCCGTGGCATTATTCTGCCATACGTTAAGCATGATTCTTTTATCAACGGGACGGTCGTACGTTCTTAACATAGCTGCTCAATTCACAACTCCTTCTGCAGCTATTTTTGCTTTGCTCAGTTCGATGACGGTGGAGCAATTTGGAGGCACTTTGGATGGTAAAATCACGGACCTAAGTCTTGTAAACCGTTTATGGATGTGGATCAAACTGACTCTCGAAAGTGTTCGAGCTCAACGCAAAGGATATGTTACGAATCAATTTGTGTTCACGACGTCGCAAATGCACGTGTTGCTTGTTTTGAACGTCGTCTATAGCCATACGCTACTAGGGCTTGATGATGAAACATTCTATGACAAACAATGGCCACTCGTTTTAACGAAAGTCATGGACGTTGTGACTTTTTTAAAGCAATTGATTTACGAAACGTGCTGGATGTCAACATCAGAGACTTCTTTTTTAAATGACTGCATGAGTGAAAACGAGGTGGTGCTGTTCTCAGCGGTGGTATCGTCCATCAAGTTGTTTAATCAGTTGTACGACCGCGACTGCCGACGCCCTTTTATGCCGGAGAGTGCTTGGTTATGGCCTTTAATGCCTGTAGTCAAGGAGATTGTCGATCTCGGATTCATGAAGGAAGACGAAAGTCGAGATGCACAAGCAATTTTCATGCTAATGACTAACAAAGTGGCTTCTCCATTCGCTCGTGCAGCATTGATCCTTGTCTCGATTCCACAAGTATTGTCCTTTAACGAACGCGTCCAGCTTTTCCAGAAACTCCTTGAAGACAGTAAAGCTCACGTAAGCTCCATACGCGATGAATTCTCGCGAGCCTTGGTGATGAAAATCAAGCGCGATGAAATCGTTGACATGAGTTTTTTTTATTTTAAAGAATTTTGTGACACCATGTCTTTGGGTGCTCTCAAGTTACGAATGAAAATTATTTTTATCAATGAACAAGGTTTAGTCGAAGCAGGAATTGACGGCGGTGGGGTGTTTAAAGAGTATATGGATTGTCTTACAAAGAACGCATTTGCACCTGAATTGGGTCTCTTTCTTGAAACCGAAGCACATTTGTTGTACCCAAATCCAGGTGTACGATACATGGTCGACTCACAAATGGAAGCGTTTGAACGCTATCGTTTCCTTGGTCGCGTCTTAGCCAAAGCCGTGTATGAAAACATTCTAGTCGAGCCGCAATTTGCCGCTTTTTTCTTAAACAAATTGCTTGGCAAGTTGAATTACATTGACGATTTGCATTCATTTGATCCAGCGCTCTACACGTCGCTCATGCATTTGAAACACTTTGAGGGAAACGTGGAAGACCTTGCACTGACGTTTAGTGTCACTGAAAATGAATTTCATGACGTCGTGACGCGAAATCTCGTACCCAATGGCGAAAATATTCCGGTGACCACTGCCAATCGGATTCGTTATATTCATTTAATGGCGCATTACAAGCTCAATGTATTGTCTTCGC
>NC_090616.1:1628787-1710413 GCF_004359215.1 Bremia lactucae
AGCCCTGCCACCTCCCGATGATGTTCGGAGAGGTGGGGAAAATGAGCCCAATCAATATTGAGGCTCATCCTCACGTACACACGCAGAGATGCGGGTCGTGGGAAGGATTACAAGTGCTACCAAGTGTAGGCGGGCACGTCGTAATGCGGCCACGCTCTACTTAGACACACACCCTAGCACAGCGTGGAAGCGGTTTAACCTGCTTCTCTTGCGTGGAGCGAGGTAGTTGTGGTGGCCGCGTTAGCGACCTCACTTAACTCACTAAGTATTTTGATTAAGTGTCGTCACGGGATCGGTAATCCGGCTCCTCGCGCGCACTTATCAAGTAGGAAGTAGTTTTCAGACTGATTTATTTAATCGTATTAAATATAAATACCTATTTTTACCAATCAAAATGTCATCTCTATAGATAACACTTAATATGTATTGCGAGCGTATACCTCGCGTAACGGATGACGCTAGCCGTCATCCCTCCTAATGTGATTGCACCCATGTGCATCACATTCACAAGGGTTGGTCACAAATAAGCACCACACCCGAGTGTTAAGTCTAATTACTATAATTTAGTAATTGACCATCCCCTTAAGTACACCAAATGTACTTAACGGGGACTGTGTAACATTAGGGCATCTTTAGCCCGTTACATTTAAAGAGAAGACTTCCTCTGCACGTACTAGTGTACGTGAAGTGACGTGAGGCACCACACGCAGTGAGGCAGTGCGAAGTAGACTTGTACTGAAGCAGTACAAGTCGGCAGTGCCCCGTTACAAATACGAGTGAAGTTGCCCCGTTACACCTTTCTATCACTCATCAGACGTCATTGTTATCGGATAACATAATTTTTTTAAGTTAGCGACCATAGAACGACCAGGGGGATGTTAAATTCTATAAGTTAGAGAAGATGATTAGTTTTCGAAAGATCAGTTATTAGAGGGAAGACTGTAGTTTATAAGTTTCTAGTTGGACTCGCTAAATAATTCATTGTTCAATATCACTGACAAAATAGAATGTTGTTGTAGTATAGTTGAGTAATAACTGTCGTATGATTTTCAAGTTGCTTTTAAAGCATTAAAATAAGTCCGGATTTGAATCCCACGAAGACTTACAACTTCGCTGGAATTCCAGATATAGTGCGATGTAAATCTCACATGCTGGTCAGGCGAAGAAGAGCGATGTCTTGATCTATCCTGTCGACAACGTCACTAGTACAAGCCTTTTGATTACCTACTCAATATTAGCCGAACCAAATGACATGAAAATTCGCATGTGCATTGACGCTCTTCATTTGCTGGCGCCATGCACGGTGCTTCACCAAATGCCTTGATTAACTTTAAAATAACAAATGTTATAATACGCAAATTGTTGGTTTTCAAGTACTATCTAATAAGTTTCCTGCATACAATTTTCTAGATTCCATCAATAAAGACACTGTGCAACCTTCCGTGTTACCTTCATTTTTTTATTTAACGCATTCACCCAGTGCGTGGCGTTACGAAGTACTGAACGACCGTTCACAAGCGAGTGGTTTCAGTTATAAAAGCACTACAAGATATGTCGAATCAAACCCTGCAATGATAATGACCATTTCACGACAAGCCCATAACCATATCGACACTTCGATACAAATGTACTACCCCAACGCGGCAAAATGTGCGGTCTTTAATAATATCTTAAAGTCTGATCACGGTAGAATTAATTCAGTGTGATGTCATTCGATAGGTATGAGACGCCGCCGATCAGTTAAAAATTTAAGTCGTGCGTAGGCACTCATCACCAAAGATCGCAATCCCAGCTGCATCTATAGCCAAAATAAGGCCTGCCCTTTTCATGAATTCTTAATACTAAAAGCAAAACCGATTTTAATCTCAGTGATGCAAAGCGTGGTGAGCATGAAGGGGCCACGCAAACCACGCATTCTTGATCTCGCTTTCTTGTTGAACAATGAAGTTCTTTTCGCTAGGGCTTGTCATCTGGGGCGCTATTCTGTCGTTGACAGCTGCTAAATCATATTACAGCCATCTTGACTGTTTGACGCAAGGCTGTGTCGGCCCCAGGATCTACTGCGACAGCTCTACAGGTGTTTGTCGAGCTGCAACGAGCGACACTGAGTGTTACAATGCCACCGTCGCTCGCTTTCAAGACGAATGCGATAAAGGATACAAATGCGTCGACAAATTGTGTCGAGTTGCTGCACAGCCTGTCGATAATCGGAAATGCAAGACCTCGTGCGCTGCTGGCCTGTTGTGTGAGAATGGTCACACAACATGCCGCGGCCCTAGTTACAAAAATGAATGCTTTAATCTTTCGACGGGGTTCTTTCAAGATGGCTGTACCAAAGGATTCTATTGCTCATTCAACAAGTGCGTCGACGTCAGTCTTAACGAGGAGCGGAAAAAACACGCATTTCGTTAGCTTATCAGGTGATTGACTCATATCCTTAAAAAAAAACGATTTCTTTTTCTTGTAAATCCACAATTTAATTTTTACTAGGTACAAAATGATCTTAATAGCGGATTTGACGCGTACTCGGCGCCCTGCGCAACCTTAAAGTAAGATGTTTATGCCTAGTAAGCTGTACCACAAAACAGCAAGAGGCAAGTAATTCGGATCTTGTCGGAACGATCGCTCGAAGTAAACTATAAAATTTAAGCGCTCACATTCATAAATTTCTACTCGGAGTCAAAATTTATTTTATTAATCTGAATTTGACATTGAAAGTCTTCAAGCAAAGTTGCTTGAGTGTCGCACGGAGTGCAACACGCAATCTTTCTAAGCAATTTCGAAGTATAGTAATCATCACGAGGAACCAAATCTCAAGTGAGCTTGAAAACTTCCCATTAAGTACGATTACATCGTGCGCTTGAACACGACCTTCATTCCGACGGGTGTCCAAGAATCAAGCCGACATCTTCGGGTCGCCTTGCATCTCGAGCCTTTATTAAACGCTCTTGTACTATCAAGGTCGTTATGTTTGACGGAAGCTTTAAGTCAGCACGCAAGGTGAATCTAAGCGGTCGCAGGAAGCCTACAGCAGGCTATAGCGCGCGTATAGCCTCCCTCTCAAGCGTTCGAAAAAATGAGGTACTAAGCGGCTCTAAAGAAGAATTCTTGCTACACAATCGACTGGCACGAGAAGAGCGCCAGGCTATGAAACTGCGTGCAACCGCTAGCCTACGAATTCAAGCCCAGTATCGCCGATATAAGGCCGCCGAGCAGGCACGAATCGACGTTTTTACCCGCTTGGCGCAACAAGTAACGCAGACTGTAGCAAGTCAAGACATCCAGTACAATCCAGTGCCTACTACGCAACTACAGCTTTATATACGGCAATTTCTGTTTGCAAGAGCCATACGAAATCGCGTTGGGAAGAAAACAATACGTCGGATGCAAGATTACGTGGTGTTGATGCTACTTGTGAACAGCTCAAGAGTAGAGGACCCGGATAGTCTAGTGAATGTACGAAAGGATGCGACGTGGGTGTATCAAATGGCCAGGATGTGTGAGATTGCACTCGAGACATTAATGGAGGACGAAGTCAAGACGTCTGTGACGAATGTAGCCATGGCAGGAGGGAACCCTTACGTGCTGCTATTAGAGGCGCTAATCTATGGACGATATACCTCCACGCGAGATGGACAGATCGTGCAGTCCCGTGTATTGTATTATATAAGTGTGACGGCAAGATACAGTGTCTTTGATGCCATGAGCGCATGTATTGTGCAAGAGAGGAAAGACAAAAAAGCTCGTTTCGAAACGGATTTAATGGTTCAATTCATCCGAATTGCTTCGCAAACGCTTCAAGTATCCAGTCTTCTCAACCTGTCAATACGAGAAAACGCGATTCGTCAGGTCTTTGCCTCAAAAATGCTTCTTACGCCTGCCGCCGCCAGTTCTCAAATTGTACATTGCGTGGCAAAGTCAGTGTCGACAAATAGTGGATTGTTTTGGGCATCGATTGTGCAAGAATGGTGCAATTGTTCTGACTTGAGTATTCTGTCGTGGCACCAGCGGGTTATTGTGATTGGCAATGTCGTGGAATTGACGACTTTGTGTTCATTTGAACAAACTCTCGTGACCGTCGTTTCGTATGTGTTGTCTGAGCTAATAAGGCCTTCGCTCTGTCATTGGGCATTTGATGTCAAGGGTATTGAACACAAAGATCGATTGCTTGAAGATGAGGACGCGATGAATGATCCAGAAGTGCTCACAAGTCCTCGATTATTCATGACATCGCGTGATTTAAATGTAGACAAAGAAATACAAGACGGCATTGTAGCGCTTGGCGAAAGTGAAGGCAGCGTACACGTTCAATGGCAACTGCTTTGCCACTCTAGCTTTAGTGCTCGATGTCTTGATATTCTTTTGCGTCGCGATACTGCACAAATGCATGATGAAAAGAATGCCGTGGCATTATTCTGCCATACGTTAAGCATGATTCTTTTATCAACGGGACGGTCGTACGTTCTTAACGTAGCTGCTCAATTCACACCCCCTTCTGCAGCTATTTTCGCTTTGCTCAGTTCGATGACGGTGGAGCAATTTGGAGGCACTTTGGATGGTAAAATCACGGACCTAAGTCTTGTAAACCGATTATGGATGTGGATCAAACTGACTCTCGAAAGTGTTCGAGCTCAACGCAAAGGATATGTTACGAATCAATTTGTGTTCACGACGTCGCAAATGCACGTGTTACTTGTTTTCAACGTTGTCTATAGCCATACGCTACTAGGGCTTGATGATGAAACATTCTATGACAAACAATGGCCACTCGTTTTAACGGAAGTCATGGACGTGGTGACTTTTTTAAAGCAATTGATTTACGAAACGTGCTGGATGACAACATCAGAGACTTCGTTTTTAAATGACTGCATGAGTGAAAACGAGGTGGTGCGGTTCTCAGCGGTGGTATCGTCCATCAAGTTGTTCAATCAGTTGTACGACCGCGACTGCCGACGCCCTTTTATGCCGGAGAGTGCTTGGTTATGGCCTTTAATGCCTGTAGTCAAGGAGATTGTCGATCTAGGTTTCATGAAGGAAGACGAAAGTCGAGATGCACAAGCAATTTTCATGCTAATGACTGGCAAAGTGGCTTCTCCATTCGCTCGTGCAGCATTGATCCTTGTCTCGATTCCACAAGTCTTGTCTTTTAACGAACGCGTCCAGCTTTTCCAGAAACTCCTTGAAGACAGTAAAGCTCACGTAAGCTCCATACGCGATGAATTCTCGCGAGCCTTGGTGATGAAAATCAAGCGCGATGAAATTGTTGACATGAGCTTTTTTTATTTCAAAGAATTTTGTGACACCATGTCTTTGGGAGCTCTCAAGTTACGAATGAAAATTATTTTTATCAATGAACAAGGTTTAGTCGAAGCAGGAATTGACGGCGGTGGGGTGTTTAAAGAGTATATGGATTGTCTTACAAAGAACGCATTTGCACCTGAATTGGGTCTCTTTCTTGAAACCGAAGCACATTTGTTGTACCCAAATCCAAGTGTACGATCCATGGTCGACTCACAAATGGAAGCATTTGAACGCTATCGTTTCCTTGGTCGCGTCTTAGCCAAAGCCGTGTATGAAAACATTCTAGTCGAGCCGCAATTTGCCGCTTTTTTCTTAAACAAATTGCTTGGCAAGTTGAATTACATTGACGATTTACATTCGTTCGATCCAGCGCTCTACACGTCACTCATGCGTTTGAAACACTTTGATGGAAACGTGGAAGACCTTGCACTGACGTTTAGTGTCACTGAAAACGAATTTCATGACGTCGTGACGCGAAATCTCGTACCCAATGGCGAAAATATTCCGGTGACCACTGCCAATCGAATTCGTTATATTCATTTAATGGCGCATTACAAGCTCAATGTATTGTCTTCGCTGGAAAGTGCTGCGTTTTTAAAAGGATTTCGTGATTTGATTCCAGGCACGTGGATTCAAATGTTTTCTCCTACGGAGCTGCAAATGCTCATTGGAGGTACGGGCACACACGTTGATATACAGGACTGGAAAGAGCATACGGTGTACGGTGGTGGCTACCATCCTTCGCAACGCCAAATTGAGTGGTTCTGGGCCATTGTTCGAGATGAATTCACGAGTGACGACCGGGCTGCGTTGCTTAAATTTATCACGAGTTGTTCGCGTCAACCTTTGCTTGGTTTTGCCAAGTTGACGCCGAAAATTTGCATTCATCAAGTGCGTGTGGAAGATAATGAGCGACTGCCTTCTAGTGCCACGTGTATGAATTTGCTCAAGTTGCCTGCGTACTCGAGTAAAGAAGCCATGCGGAAGAAACTCTTGTATGCCATCCGATCGAATGCAGGTTTTGACTTGTCGTAAACGACTTGGCGAGCAAAATGACACTATATTGACACGATGTAAAACGTGCTCTTAAAGACCGTTTTTGTTTTGTTACTCCCGCAGCGGGTACTGTAACCACTGGCTGTTTTTGTAATTAACCAAATCGCAGTTACATAGCTTTCACCCACGAAAATATGGGGCAAAGATATGAATACAACGCACTCGATTAAAGAATTCCTGCCTTGTCCATTGCACGTTTTTTTTTTCTAAAATTTGATTTTACGATGAATGAATGACAATTATGGTAGGACAATATTAATCGAATACTTTGTTTTACAACTTTATTGGAATACATATGAGTGACAGTAACGACGACGACTTTTCGCTCAACGACTCGGAAGATGAGCGATTTCATGAGACAGAAGAAGAAGAAGACGATTATGCTGCTGTAAGTGACGTTTCCGATACTCATGAGTTTGAGTCGAAGCTCCAATCGGCGCACAAGACGCCATTGCTCAAGAAGAAAGCAATACGCCTCGCTACGAAGACAATAGCGTCGAAAACGGGACCGTCGGCATCCAATCAATCCACTTCATTTTCATCGAAAACATCCCTAAAGTCTGCGTATCTTAACGCAGAAGACGCTGAGACCGCCGTGCTCGACTACATGCGCAAGGTATTGCAACCTTTTTCACGATTTGTACCCATTTGCCACAATATGCTTTGTTTAAAAAAAAGTGGTTATAATTTTTAAATTGCCAGACCAATCGTCCATATAGTCTTTTAAATATATTTGAAAATATGCACAAAGGCATTGCCAAGCCTACGCTGACACGAATGCTGGATAACCTCGTAGTCAAGTACGGATACGTCGTGCTTGTAGTCTTGAGAAATATTCGCAGCGTATAATGGTTTTCGGTGTCTGTAGACAAGAACTCGTAAGCAAGACTTATGGGAAGGCAACAATTTACTACTTGAACCAAAATAAGCTGCCAATACCGTCCGAAGAAGAGCACAAAACGATCGAAGCCGAGATTCAAACTCTCACGGCAGAATGTGCCACATATGAACAGGAGCTCAAGAGCGCCAAGGCAACGCTTGCCGCCACAATGGCGCAACTTTCAGATATCGATCTTGAGAGTGCACTGAAGGAGCTTGAAGCAACGGCGGCAACTTTTGAAGCAAAAGTTGCGTCGTTGGATAAAAATACTTGCCTTCCTGTGTCGCCTGGTGCTAAAAACACACTTAAGCGCAACTTTATCAAGTATCGTGTACGTTGTTTTGTCCATGGATTGTTTTTTTGTTCGTCCATTTTGACCCGGTATTTTTTGTTCGTACAATTTGACCCGGTATTTTTTGTACGCAGACAGCGTGGGTGGCACGGAAGCGAATTGCAATGGATGGAATCAATCAAATTGCCGATGGCATGGAAAAGAAACCAAAAGCTATACTTGAGCTCGTAGGCGTTGAGACTGACGAGGACGTTGGCATGAAAGAGTTGCCTCGTATTTAAGTCAAAAAGTATACTGAATTAGTCCTTTTACAGTAAGGAAATTGTTGCGTTTTTTATTCATGATGTTACGCCGCATTAAAACGCGCTCGGCGCTCGGCAATTGTACGCTCATGACGGTCCTTGATACACTTTTTGTAGCGGTCAAAAAATTGCTGGCATGCGCTTTTGTGTTTTTCATTACCTATTGAAACGCATACATAGATGGGTTCTATGCACGAATACAAGAGCAAGTGTCACGTACGGATGAGGCAATTAAGCGACTCTTTTTGCAGCTTCGTGCACTCCTGCACAGACAATAGAAGTGCATCATGGCAAAGTGGTATCAGAGGAACAAGCTTAAGCGAAAGCAAGATACATGTGCGTACAGCATTATCAAACTTGGTCGACATATTAAAGGTGGTTCCAGCTATATTTGTATTTCTAAATACCGGTTTAAACGAGTTGCAACGGATAATCACTTTAGCTCTCACAAAATACCGTTTAAGGAGTACGTAGTGCATGACGATTAGATTTGCATTTCTACATTTGCGGAAACTCCGAAACATGGTATTATTTCCTATAAGAGAAATGATAAATATTAATTCCTATGGGAGGAAATAAATAATGAAGTACATAATTATTCTCTTTATTAATTTTGACTTAAATAGTTCCAATAATACCAAATTTGGTCTTAGGAAACTAAATATATTGATACAGTATTACTTTACCCTTATTATAATCCTTTGAATTACCTTTAAAAGCCAAAGACCCGTAGCTACTTAGAAACATTCCTCTATATCCCTGTGTGCGTAAAGTTTTTCAAGGCATTGTTATCAGTGTAAGGTCAACTACTACTTACCAGTACTAGTAAAAGGTGCCCCGTAACACCCAGTAGCACTTCATAGTCCGATGAACGACCTACGCACGTCCCATCCAATATGAATATGTTGGATGAAGGAGGGGGCTTTCCAGCCCCTCCCCTCAACAAGGCAATCACGGAACGCGTGGAGTGGAGAGCGATCGGAAGAATGAGTTCGGTCACAGGCGGGCCAGCCGTTGGCGCCCAGTACCTAAAAATACCGAGCGAAAACATCGACCTCCCGCTAAGAACAGCGGAGGATCCGGATCCGGGACTGTTGCGAAATCGCAACGGCGAATCGGGTCGTAAAAAAAACTTTCGGGGTAAGTAGGTGCGGAGCGCCCTACTGTTCCAGCAACGTCAAAAGAATTTACAGATCTTTTGACAGAAGTTGCTTCTCACACACAAACGTTTTGCGTGTAACTGCCCCAGGTGATGAGGTAAACCTCATCACGCTGAGATTAAAAGTATCAAATAAAGTGCAACTAAAGTCCCTAGTCGATTGTGGGGCGTCAAGAAATTCTATTAGACGCCAATCGCTAGAAGATCGCAGACCTAAACTTATTGAGCGCGATGTCCCTCTAACGTGGTTGACAGTGCGCCTAGCAACAGGCACATCTGTAGCGTAAAGAAAGTGTAGTTTGATATCCAATACACATTAAAGGGTAAACAGTGAGATGATGATTTCATCGTGCTTGATTCAAGTGACAATTTTGATGTCATCCTTGAATTACCATGGCTCAGAAAGTACGAGCCATGTATACATTGGAAGAATCAAGCCGTGACGATGTCTGTCTCTTGTTCATCATTTGGCCAATTGATGAACATCTTGGAGCACCCACAAGCGTGTGGATATCCTACGATTAAGTGCGATCGACCCAACACACTGTGGAGTTTGATCCCGACGGCTGTGCACCATTACAGGCAGCGTCGAAAGTCCACTATTGTGACGTGGGCATAGTTACTGACGGCTGTGCACAAGCACACACAGCGTCGAAGTTCGACCGCTCGAATAAGACGAGTGGTACGAAACAAGGATGCTTGCTTGATAAGCAACAGTCAAGCAAGTTTATAACGCCCGTCTAAAAAGAAGCAGTGCGAAACTCCTAGATCAACTGGAGAGTCGATCGCAGAGGATCTCATTATGGTAACGCAACCACAGCCAGAGGCAGTTGGGGAGGATTCTCCCCAAGTAAACTATTTGGGACTAAGTCCCCGGAAACGTGTGGTCAAAGGTTTTCAAGTACCTTTAAAATAAGTTCCAAAGAGGAAATTGCGACAATAGTTGTCTCAGTAAAAAATAGATCAGCTTTAGGCGCTAATACACTTGATCTAATAGCGCTTCCGAGTAAAGTAAATTGCCCTAACGCTTGAACCAAACCGGTTCTTGCGTGATCTGTGTAGTGCCATAGTCAAGCAGATCTGCGTACTTGTCACAGGTGCAACTACATGGCCGATATTCGGTCGGCAGTAGTATTTCCTGAGAAACAACGGGTTCTCGGCAGCACATCGATGGAAGAAAGTGTCCTCGACGAGAAGACTCGGATTGAACGTTTAACGTCCCAATCCTGGGAGTCATTGAAGACAAACTTTTTATATAAGGATACAGTCAAATCCATGGATGTCTTCCCTGAATTAGTACCGTGCGGGTTGCATAAGGATAAAGGCACTCGACACGAAATCGACCTAATCGCAAGTTCGAAATGCTGCATCAAGAAGCAATGGTCATTGCCTCGTAAACAACTATTGAAGATCGACAATTTCTTTGCCGATCATGCCCCTAAGGAAGCATATATCCTTAAACTCTTACGAGATGCGTCAAAGGATTAAGACCTCCGATCCTTTTTCGCGGGAATGTATTCCTCTGATGGGCCTTCTGTCGAGGATGATGGGTCTCGTCGTACTGTCGGACGAAACCCGGAACGTCCAACATCAGTTAGGAACGAAGTTTATAGCTATCATGCGAGGGTGGATACCATCGCCAACGAACGAGATAACTCACTCGAACCCCCTTACCTCACGGTGGTTCGAGAGGCATTCAACAAGAAAACGCCTTTCACCACTCGAATCCGTCAATGGATGTAGAGGGGAGGGGTTTCTGGTTCGCCGAACCCGAGTTAACATCGTTTCTGGTATCAGACTCTCCATTTTTCTTACGAAAGAATATTGATCACGTGCTATCCCGTCGTCGCGAGATAGCGATGACGGTTGATAATATTTCTCGTGACCAATTGAGAGATTGTGCGCAGGTTGCGATTGATCAACTTGCGAGCGAAAGGACACAAGAGTCTCTTCAGAATGAGCTGGTGACAGCTCGTCAGAGGATCCCTTCCTTGGAGGAAAGAGTATATTGTCTGGCTCATAAAAATGCGACTCTGTTCCGAAATCATAAGGCCCTGGCAGTTGCCCTAGACCAATCCAGTGAAATTTGGAATGGGAAGAAGCCTTGTTTTGATGGAACGGGCGGAGACGCCCAATATAAAACGTTAGATGCGTACGTATTCTACGAGGCAGCTCGATCGTGTACGCATTGCCTTGGCGATCTAGTACACGAAACAGGGCGATATACCTGGGCATTGATCTATTACTGCCTACATTTGTCACTACATGTTTGGCAGGTTATCCGTAGACAGTAGGACTAAGTCATTAACATTTAATAAAAGCATGTTTGCTCTTCCATTTTTGTCAGAGTTTTATTTATTTGGTCCACCGCATCAGCGATAGAATATTGTACGAAACAGACCACTGCTTCTCTAGCCAGCAGAAAAATCACCTATTGACTCGTTTTATATTTGTTTTCAATGCGCCCGGTTTGCACTGCGGAGATGTCAATCTCCTTATTAGGGAAAGCATTATTGTTGCTCTCACTAATATTATTGTTTTCAAAGTCAGCAATAGCCTTATCACTATTACTGAGTTTGTCTTCTTTAATGTTAATTGAATTACCCTTGAATAAGAGTCACTCTCAAACAAGGTAGATATACGTGGACGGCATTAGCCATTCACGAAAAAGGGTGTATGTTTTGTAGAAGCATGCACTTTATTGTTGATGGCAAATTCTACCATCGGCAAGAACTCGCTTCAACTCGTAAAAGAGTGGACGCATCTGCGAAGCATTTTTTCGAGGATATTGCTTGCACGCTCCGGCTGACCATCTGTTTCAGGATCAGATGTTGACATTTACACTTTGATTTAAGTGACTTGTAAACAGTTTGCTATGATTCTGCCGTGAACCTAGGGTCTCGATCTGGGACCACTTCACTGGGTAACCCATGGAGTCAAAATATTGCGTCAACGAAGACACGAGCACAGCCTTTGGCTATGATCGACTCCAGTACTGCAGCAAGATGAACCATTTTTACTATAACTATCAACAAAGACAAGAATACCATTTTTCTTATGTTCGTCTTCGAAAAATCCGAAGACGAAGTCCATGAGTACAGACTGCCTCACTCTGCCGGAAAAGGCAGAGTTTAAAACTGATACTGGCTGAAGCAATGCGCTCACCCGCGTTGACAAACTTTGCAAGCACGTATTAAATTGCAGACGAACGCATACTGGCGTGGCCAGTAGAAGTCGCGACTTATAGTGCGATAAGTCTTTCACGTCCACGATGACCACTATTGGTGCATCGCGGCACTCATACATGATACGAAACCACAAATCATCGTGGGTGGGGATGACGACACGAGGTGATTCGCCAGCAATGGCCGTGTACATTGCTAGCTACACACCTCATGTCGTCATTAATCCATTGCGTGTTGTGTATCGATCTGTTGAGGATCGATACAATTTCGACAAGCCTTTCAAGGATCGTGAGATGGATTTTTAGGTAATTCATTACCTTTAAAGAGCCTCATCTTCTTAATAAGCTCTTCTGACATCGTCAAGTAATGCTGGCAACGAAACACTTATTGTTGCAACAGTGGCGTTATACTCACTGTTCATTTGCGCAGCCGGCTCAAAATCGGGTGGCGCGAAAGGGCATCAGCGGCGACGGGAAGTCGTCCTGGTTTATGCTTCACGGAGTAGTAATTCTCCGCGAAGAAAGGCAACCATCGCGCCATTCTTTTCGAGAGTTGTGGAGTGTTTATAGTCGTGCGTAAATATGCGTGGTCTGTACATACAATAAACTGTGTATCTCTCACGTGATAGACCCTGAACCTAGCCAGTGCGTGCTCCATGGCAAGGAGTTCCTTATCATGCACTGGATAGTTGCATTGAGCTGGTTGAAGCCGACGCGACTGATGGCAGACGATGCGCTCTGCGCCGTCTTTGTCATATTGCATTAACGCACAGCCGATTGCAAAATCGCTGGCATCACAGACCACATGAAATGGTCTGTCTTGATCCGCAATCGCCAGGATTGGTGATTGCATTAAAGGAACGCTGACAATAAGCGTTCCATGACCACTTTACATTCTTAGTCAACAAAGACGAGAGATGTTGTCATTCCGGCATTATTACGGGAGTACTTGTGTTAGAACACCGCTAAGCCGAGGAACTTTTGAAGTCCCTTTACATGGACTAGCTCAGGCCAGTCGGTGATCGCCTTGATCTTTTTATAACCGGTCGTACACCGTGTTTACACACGATGCACCCAAGAAGTGGTATTTCGCTTGCAGCCAATGTACAAATCTTGAGGTTTGCAAGCAACTTGTGCTTACGCATAAGTGTAAGCACTTTTCGGACGTGGGTTTAATGTAGCTTAACATCCGACCTTCTGTTCATGGCTCTGCTATGAATGAGACATATCAAAAATACTCGACGCGAAATTCCGCACCGATCCCAACAGATTGGTTGCACATCTGTTAGATGTCGCAGGGGCATTACTAAGCCCTGTGGCATGACTATCCACTTCCATATCATACCGTTTGAAGCGCATACTTCAGTGAACGGGATCAAACACGTTCGCGCTGCCCCCTATAGACGGGTGTTTTAAATTTTCTTAGATGTTGCTTTCCAAGCAAGGATCCCTATTTTGTATCATTTAAACTTTTCGAGTCGTCGAACTTTGACGCTTGCTGTGCTTGTGCACAGCCGTCAATAACTATGTCCACGTCACAATGATGGACCTTCGTCGCTGCCTGTGCTTGTGCACCGCCGTCGGGATCTAACTCCACATATTCATACTGAGGTCTTGTGCAGTCGTGCCAACGACCTAACCACCAGTAAGGCCATCGCACTCACTCGTAGGACATCTACACGCTGGTAGATGCTCCAAGACGTTCGTCAGATGACCCTCTGATGAACGTAAGATAGGCATCGTCACGGCTTGATGCTGCAAATTTGTGCATGACTCGTACTTTCTGAGCCATGGTAATCCAAGGATGACATCCGATTTGTCATCTAAATTAAGTAAGATGAAATTATTGTGTAGTTATCACTCTTAAACGTGTATTGGATACTAACTACACGTTTCTTTTCTGCTACAGATGCGCCTGTTGCTAGGCCCACTGTCATACTCGACATAGGACATCGCGCTCAATAACTTTAGCTCTGCAATCTTCTAGCGAATGGCGCCTAATAGCGACTAGGGACTTTAGTCGCACTTAATTTGACACTTTTATTTTCATGGTGATAAGGTTAACCTCATTACCCGGGAAATGTACACGCAAAAGTTTTGTTTGTGGGGAGCAACTTTCGTCAAAAGGCTAGCAAATTCATTTGACGTTGCTGGATCAGTAGGGCGCTGCACACCTACTGACCCCGACCGTTTTTTAACGACCAGCCTTGCAGGTTCCTATTTCCCAACAGCGTCGGATCCGCGTCCTCCGCTGCTCCTTGCGAGAGGTCGATCGTGTCGCTCAGTGTTTCTAGGAACTGGGCGTGGATAACTACACTCAAAGGCGAAGTGGCGCGTCTATTGACAACGATTGCATTTTTGCAATCGTTTGTGACTGAAAGGAGCGAGGTTTCTCGCCTCCACTTACGAGAGGTCCATAGATTCCGGACTTCGTTTTCTTGTCATATCGAAGACGATAAGCTTCAGAGTGGACGAAAACCTGTTTAAGACTTGAGCCCTCCTGTTTTGCTATTAAGATCGCTTAGTTGACCGATTCTAGGTCAAGCCGGAACAGATGAGCCTTCACAGAACCGCCTGCAAGCGCTTTCATAAACATTATAACTGCGTTTGTTCAGCAATTGGATGACTAACGATACAACTGGTCAGGTATCGAGTATGCTGGGCATTAGCGTGAAGATCACGCTTGCCCTTCTTCACATTTTGGAGGTCGGCTCGAATTCTGAATTCTGCACAGGGCGGCTTCAATGTTTGTTCGGGCCGGGCTTTAAAGACCTCATTCGACTTATACCAAATGATCCATGAAGCTTGAGTCTCAAGGCACAAGATTTGGAATGTCCGGCTAAGTTGGACATGCCAAATTACGCTTTCGTCGCATCATCACTGATACGGCGAGCTTCTATGGCGTCGTCTAATTCGACGAACCACCTTGAAAAGGAGTCGCTTTCAAATTCCTTAAGCTTAGAGATTTTGATCTTTAAGCTTTCGGGTCGACGCGGAAGCGTCGGCACATTAGCAGCATTTAAATGCTGCTATATTAACAGTCCCAACAATTGAGCACCCTGTTCTCTCAACACCTCCGCGTGTTGAGAGCCTTGCTGATGAAGCAAGGCTACGTTCACTCACGCCGCGTCGAGTTCGTGTTGAATGAACTCGGCTATGGCCGCCTGTGAACAGAGTGAACAGCATGATGCCAATGAATAGCCCGCTTACGACCGATCTCATCCGTTCATTCGCTCTCCATTCAAGGTCACTCGTATGAGTAAACCTTTCACGCGTTGCGTGATAGGCTACTTGAGGGGCTCGAAAGCTTCATCGCTAAAATGAACATGCTAGACGTAACGTGCGTGGGCTACCATGTGTAATGGGACACCCTTTGCTAGTACTGATAACAGTATAAGTCAACCTACGCTGTTTAAAGTGAAGGTAGGGCACCTCGACTACTTCACGTACACGACGTGCAGAAGAAGCTACGAAGTCCTAGCTACCAAAGGCTAATAATAAGCTTTAGAACAGGGAAAAAGTAAAACGGTATTTATATATTAAGTCCCTACGTAACGATCGTCTATTATTATATTAATAACAAACTATGTATGGCGCCTGGCGCACCGCACAATCGTGTCTCATGACGATTGGCGGGGTTGTTTTAAACTTAAAACAACCAATCAAAACATATATGTCTTATTGCGTCAATATTATCAAATTGGTTAAATTGGAACTATCAAGTCAAACTAATAATAAAGATAATATCTTGTAATTCTTCATTTATTCTCGCGCATAAAAAATAATATTTATTATACCTCCCATGAGAAATTATATTGATGTTACGGAATACCCCGTTTCACGGTTGACATTACTAATTATCACCTAGGATAAAACCTCAGACTTATGGTCCAATACGCTGCCAAATCTTACCATCCAAACAAAGTTAGACTTCTTTCGCGTTTTAATCTTAAGCGAGGGCCCGCGTTCTGGAGCTCATTAAAATTGTCTACGATTTCTTCCGCGTAAGTGACCCTTGGCTCGATATCGCCACTAATATAATATTTAGTTCTTATTAAATGTTCTTTTTACGCGTTAAGCTTTGTCTCGCAGAGAAGATTCAAACGATGTTTATCAAACGCCCCGCGGTCCCTCGCCCGAATATTCGAATGTCGTATCACAGGAATTTACAGCCTCTGCGACTTTGCAAGCCAATTTTTATAACTCAAACGAAAGGTCAGTGGAAACGAGAATGATTACATACGTCCAATCGTTGTTTAATCACGTGTCATTGTTGGCTAGAATGTCTTGTACGACCAGTACTTGATCGTGTACGATGCTGAAGAGGGCTTCTGCATGTAGATGCAGCTTTGCAAGGAAGGAAGATGGCACGAAATGGACAAATTCCATGTACGATTTATATTGATTTTTAAAATAAGTCATCAACCGCTGGTTGTGAGAGCATCACGACATGCTGTATTCTGTGAGAATTCAGTGCTGTCCTGAGCCGCCACATAGAGCTTAAATTGAGAAGTACTGTTCGATCAAGAGCCTATTCCATAATCTAGCCGTCGTAGATCTGCATAACTGTTGCACATATCGTAATGGTTGCACAGCATTGTCTGCGTACAGTTTTCATGTTTCCATTTGTCAACAAATCGTTGCACAAGGTGACAAACCTACGCAATTCTAGTTACATTATACTTCGCTTCAGTCGGCTAGCTTTATCGAGGATTTATTTTGTTATCATCAGATTAAAATAATCTTAAAGGTTATTGATAACAGGTTCGGTTACGGCACGTCTCGATCCAGCGAGAATATTTTTTGCAGTTTTGACAGTTTTTACATGTGCAGATTGTAGGTTGCGTTGGCAACACTTTAAAGCCTAGGACATGAAAGGGCGCTTGACATGCAACAGTTCCTAATTGTTGCTCAATTGAAACTGGCTTTTTAATACATGGACAGATATCAAAAGACGACGTTGGTCGCACAAAAATTTGGTCGTTTTCTTTGTTTCAGCATCAATAAGACCGTTGCATGAGTGATGGAGGTAGTTGTAACTCAATCAATGCCAATCACGCTAGAGAAGCTACGACGACGGATTTAGTTTAATTTTTTGTCGACCCATTGCGCGCAATTATGACGTATCTTGTCGTTCCCAAACTTCGATAAAGTCTGCGCTTGTTCCTTCCGTTCTTTGGCGATCACAATACGTCTATCAAACATCAAATGGATAAATCGGTTCTTGCCCATTTTCGCTGGTCTTCGCACTAAATCGTGCGCCTCTTTCGGTCCAATTTTTTCCATTTGTGCCCATTTGTTTCGTCGAATTATCGTCAAGCTGATGTCTACGTAATCTGCTCTAATTTATTGTTTGTTTGTTTCGGAATGGCCTTCCTATCGTCTGCAGAGGCGGTATCAAAATACAGAATCTTTTCTTGAACGGAAAGCAAATTCGCGTTGCTATAGCCTCGCGTGAAAACTAATGCCTTTGCAGGATTTCGCATCCACGCGAAGTTTGTAGCAACGCAAATTTGCTAGAAAAAAAGCTCTTTTTGTCCTTTTGAGGTTGCTTCAGAATTAAATTTAAGCTAATATGGCTGCTTTCGTATAATGGCAGCTCGACTTCATGGCTGCTAGGTTTTTATTATTAAAAAAATTACGTTTTCATCCAAGTATGGGATTCAACACCAGTTTTTTTTTTAATTTTCAGTCGAATATCGCCCTTCATTCGGTACCAATCGGTTTAACGTATAGGTCTAAGCAATTGCCAGTGTTTCGGTAAACAATGGAGAAGCATGGGTCATCAACATGCGCCAGTTTTCTCTCGAACGATGGCAGCGATGACTTAGTCGTGCGCTTTAAATGGGAAGGTGAGGCCATTGGCCTCGAGCTTATGCGAGAAACCTCCCCCGCCACCGTGCATACGGTTCACTGGGGCGCGAACCCGCTTGGCGTGACATTAGGCGTCGAGGAAACGTCACGACGTGTCATCGTGACGCGCTCGACGCGCTCCGATGTAAGCGTCGGTGATGTGCTCATTACAGCACGTGGGGAATCAATTACAGAAGAGAATTTCGTGACGCGCATGGCGGAATTGAAGCTCGAGCATGAATATAGTCCAGGCATCCCGTTTGTGTTTGCACCGCCTCCGACGCCTGTGCACGTGAAAAAGTGCGAAGGCGCACTCAAAGAAGCAGGTGTTAACTCAACTTTTGAGTTGCGATTTGTTGACGGGCGCGTGGTGCGATACCTTGAAATGAAGGAGCTTCATGTTCTCATACGGAACTCGCACAAACCGTGCACCATGGCTTTTGTGCAGTGCCACGAAAAGCAATTTTATGGTATCTTACAGAAACAGGAACAGCACCGACGCAAGCTGCATCATGCGAATCAAGCGGCAGCAACTAGTGCAGGTTTGGCATTAGCCGCGGCCGTGGTCGTGAATTTGACATGAAGACACGCAAAGCACAGTTTATCGAATTACCGGTAGTTGGGTTACGAAGGGGTTAGAAAGGGTATACATATTTTACGTTGAACAATGCCAAGTTTTTAAGTTGACAACAGAATTCATTCGGAGGCGTTGTCTGCAAAACACTAGCAATAGTTACGAGGCACACAATGCTTAGCCAATTTGAGGGCAACAAGTATTGTTTAGTGGATACTACGTCAAGGTAAACCGTTGGCTATCTTTTAATGACCACCTGTGATAAATATGGTAACTAGCAATTGATTGTTTCGACAATTTCGTTACATGGTTTTAAATGGCAGATTGAAAGGTTGGACTCGATATAGAAATTACCTTAACAAGAGCTTAATTATTAACAAATTAGATGTAGTCGCGACATATTCAGTTCAGCCGATATCATAAGGACGCGTCACGCACTTCTTTAACTTTCAAAAATAATCTTTTGTCGTAGGGGTGCATTACATTAAAAGTATTTCCTGTAAGATGAATAAACAATATTGTTTCCTAGAAGAGGAAGATAATTGCTACCTCAAAGAAATTTTTTTTGTCTTCATCTCCGTTATTTGTAATAATGTATTCAAAATAACGAATTTTTAAAGATCGTCATTATCAAAATTTAAGACAAATTTCCTTTGTGTAGAAGCAGTACATTTAACAAGCAGCGAGAGAGAGAAAAGGCATCTTATCACCCGACAATTATGTAAAACTGAAATTCTAATTAGTAGACACGATTCGCGCAACTGGCTATCGCAAAGTTCGGCGACACAAATTCGTCGCAGATTCCTTTAAGAAGAATATTTTACTGATTTATCGATTGGTAGGCTGCTCGACCTAGTATTCAAGAGCAGACGTGTAACGGACCCTTTGCTATTACTATTAACAGTTCAAGACACCTATACTGATAACATGAAAGGTGGGGTGGCTCGGTTACTTCACGTACACGACGTACAGAGGAAGATTACAGGAAGCTAAGTATTCTAAGCTACTAAAAATTAGTTCTTAGCTTTCAAAATAGAAAAAAGTAAAACTATATTGACATATTTAGCTCCTACGCAACGATCTTTTATCTACTACTGACTTAAATATATTAATAACAAACTATGTATGGCGCCTCCTTGCGCACCGCTTGGTCGTGTTTGTGACGATTGGCGGAGTTGATTTAAAATTAAATTAAACAATCAATAAAACTAATGTCTTATTGCATCACGTATTACCAAACTTAAAAAAATACTGGAACTATCAAGTCAGATAATATATAAAGGTGGTTATTTGTACGTCTGTGCCTTTTTCTTTCATAGAACATAATATTAATTATTACTCTTTTGAGAAATAATACTTATGTAACGGGACGCCCCGTTACATAACCCATCCTTAACCATCAGTCACTATAGTATCTGATGTGGGATAACAGGAAAATACTATTATGTCTTTCCTGAGATTGCGTTATTGATTAAATTCCATTTTTATCGAGTTATTGATATTATTCAGAAATTAGTATGGCGACGAATAAGTCTGTGCGCATAGCCCGTGAGGCCGCAAAGCTGGCGGCTGCACGGACTGATGGTAATGTAAATGTTTCAGTAAACGCTAATGCGTCCACTGTGGGGAATACGTCACCTTCTACTCCCATTGGAGGAGGCTGGAAAATGTCATCTGTTGATTACATTGCAGGTGACGGTGACAAGTAACCTGCTACACAAGCTGTAGGTGACTGGTCCAAGTTACCGCCATCGCCCGACTCAGTGGCCTTTTTAAAGGCCGCCGGATCACCCGGCGCCGAGTCCATTAAGCCTTTATATTTTTACGAGACAACTAAAGAGATGATGACGAGGTTGTTCGACTCGTCGGACTAATAATGACTTCATGGGTGACGATCACTCTCGTGGCGTTAGTATGCATCACCAGGAGCTATGTGACTGTGCAGGGAAGAATGCTGCTGGTGCTGCTGCTTTGCATCGCCACGAAAAGAGTGCTTTTTAGGACCGCTCCTAGAGCCATGTTGGCGTTATTGCTAACATGAGTCAACAGGAGAGACCCGCAAAACGTTGCGGCTCGATCCAGGGAAGAAGCCTTGGTTGCCCTCTAAGGGAAAGCTCGTTGGTTTGCTAAAACCAACAATATCATCATATTCCGCTGTCCGACTCGTCCATGAAAAAGGCGTCGATGATACTCTTTGTAAGCGGGCAAAGAATGTCAAACCTTTGCTCCAAGCTTGGACAGCATATGTCCAGAATGTGCAAAGCATAGACCGAGGGCCTGGCTTGGCAAACTGGAGATTTTCAGTGAGCGATTTGAGAAACGAAACATAGTCAGTGCACGCTACAAGCTGCATTGTTTGTCCAGAGAGGCAGCGATACCTTGCCAGTCTTTGAAAGGTCATGTGTTTTTATTCGTGCTGCTATAAGAGCGAAGGTCATGCCCCGAGAGAAGCATACTCTCTTAAAAATCATCAATGAAGGACGCCCATCTCTTGTGAGATGCGCGTAGGGATCGAAACCGCCAATCCTTTTACAAGCGCAAGTAGCATTCGTTCTCTTATTGACCCTCCGTCGAGGAGAATAAGTCTCGTCGTACTATAACTCGCGGCGTCGGTCGATAATGCGTCTCGTGACCAGTTGAGAAATTGTGCGTAAGTTGCGACTGAACATTTGACGAACAAAAGGACAGATCGGTCCCTTCAAAACGATCTTGAAACAGCTCGTCAGAGGATCCTTTTTTGGTAGAAAAGTGTGAAACGTATGGCTCATGAGAATCAGATTATGTTCCGAGACCATAAGGCTCTGGCGGTTGCCCTAGATCGTTCCAGTGTAATTTGGAATCGGAAGAAGCCTTTTTTTATGTAACGGGCGGAGACGCCCAATATAAAACGTAGGAAATGCGTCAGCTCGATCGTGTACGCATTGCCTTGGCGATTAAGTAGACTAAAGGGGACGATATACCTTGACAGTAATTTATTACTGCCCACATTTGTCGCTACATGTTTTGGTTTACCGTATACAGTAGGATTTGGTCATTCACATGGAATGGAAGTATGTTTGCTCTTCCATTTTTATCAGAGTTTTGTTTCTGTTGGTCCACTGCATCAGCGATGGAATACTGTACGAACCGGACTGATGCTTCACTAGAAAACAAGAGAACACCTACTGACTCGTTTTGCTTTTTTCAGTGCGACCGGTTCGCACTGCAATATTTTTAATCTCCTCTATAAAGAGAGCATTATTGTTCTTTCTTATATCATTGTTTTCGATGCTGAGTCTTTCAGCAGCGTTGCCAAAGTTAGCAATGGCATTATTGTCCTTACTAAATTTGTTTACCTCAATGTTAATGAAATCAACATTGGATTTCTTCCCATTGATCTTAGGGCCAATGCGCGATGAGCAAGAGCGAGAAAGTTCTTTTCTCGAGCGATCTTCCCCCCCCCCCCGCTTGAATAAAAGTCACTCTTCAACGAGGTGGGAATACGATGATGGCATAAGCCGTTCATGAAAAAAAGGTGTATGTTTTGTAAAAGCATACACTGAGTTGTTGATTGTAATTTCTACCATCGGCAAGAACTCGCTCAAACTCTTAAAAAAGTGGACATATCAGCGAAGTATCTCTTCGAGGATACGGTTTGTGTACTCCATCTGACCATTTGTTTCAGAATGATCAGAAGTTGACGTTTTATATGAACACGGTTTGTTAGAATTCTGCCGTGAATCTAGGATTTCTATCTGAGGTCAGATCGCTGGGTGACTTATGTATTGGAAATAGCTTGTCAACTTAAGACGCGAGCACAGTATTTGGCTGTGATCGACTCCGGGACTAAAGCAATATGAACTATTTTGATGAAACGAACAACAAAAACAAGAATATCATTATTATTATGCTCGTCGTTGGGGGATCCGAAGACGAAGTCACTGCCAGCACTCTGCCGGAACAGGCAGAGGTTGTAACGGAGCACAAGGTGAAGCACTGGGCTTCACACGTTGTCAAACGCTGCAAGCACCTATGTACTTGCGGATGAATTCATACTGGCGTGGCCAGTAGAAGTCGCGACTTTTGTGAAAATAAGTGTTCTTACGTCCACGATGACCACTTATTCGTGCATGGTGGCACTCATACATTATGTATTAACGTGCATCTTTACGCAAGTCCGTGAACCGTCCACACCTCTCGCAAATAATGACGAGATAGTTGTCTTTTTCACGAAGCATTATTTCTCCGAGGAGTACAAATCAGGACGACTTAGCCTCGTTGTGGATGCTCTTTCGCGCCGGCCCAGTTTTGAGCTAACCGCGCAAATAAACAGTGAGCATAAGGCCACTGTTGCAACAATAAGTGGTCTGTCGTCAACACTACTCGACGACGTTAGACAGCTTTTCAAGAAGAAAAGGCTCTTATAAGGCAGATGGATTACCTTTAAAATGCATCCCAACGATCCTTAAAAGGATTGTCGAAACCAACAGATCGATACACAACACTCAATGGGTTCGTGTATTACACGGTCATTGCTGGCGATACACCCCATGATATCACCCCCACCCATAATAAACGGAATCGTCACGGCTTGATGCTGCCAATTTATACATGGCTCGTACTTTCTGAACCTTGGTTATCAAACGATGGCATCAAAATTGTCATTTAAATCAAGTACGATGATATCATCATCGTGTTGATTACCCTTAAACGTGTATTGTATACCAACTGCACGTTTATTAATTGTTACAGATGCGCCTGTTGCTAGGCGTACTGTCATCATCGCTAGAGCAATTACGCGCTTAATGAACTTGAGCCTGCGATTTTCTAGCGATTGGCGTCATAAGATTGTTCGACGCCGCATAATCGATGAGAAAGTTTACTGACAAATTTTGTGCCACTGATATTCTAAGGGTTGTGAGGTTAACCTCAACCCCTGATGCATTTACACACGATGTTTGTGTATGAGGCGCAAACCTCGTCATCAGGCCTGCAAATTTTTTTGACGTTGCTGAATCAGTAAGGAGCTCCGCACCTACTGACCCGACCGTATTTTGACGATCCGCCTCGCCGTTGCGGTTTCGCAACAGCGTCGAACTTGCATCCTCCGCTGTCCTTGCGGAGGGACGATCTTTTTGCTTAGTGCTTTTATGCACTGGTCGTGGGGAGCTATACTCATAGGCGTAGTGGCCCGTCTTTTGACAACGGTTACATTTTTGTAATCTTTTTGACTGAAGAGCAAGGTTTCTCTCTCTCTACAAACGAGAGGTGCATGGATTCTGGACCTCCGTTTTCTTTTCCTCTCGGTGGACGATAAACACCCGACCGGACATAGCCTGTTTCAGGCCGAAGTCCTCTTCTTCCGCTAAAGCGGACGCTTGGTCAAGCGTCTTTGATTCGAGCCGACATAGATGGGTCTTGACAGGACCGTTTGCGAGACCCTTAATGAACACACTAACCTATGTATGTTCATCAATTGGATACCTCACGATATGACTGACCAAGTATCGTGTATGTTGGGATAAGCGTGAAGGTCACGCTCGCCCTGCTTCAAATTCAAGAGCTCGGCTCGAGCTCTGAATTTGGCACGTGGCAGCTCAAATATTTGCCTGAGCCGGGTCTTATACGACTTATAATCGCATGGGTCGTGAAGCTTGAGCCTCAGGCCCAAAATTGGCATCCGGCTAAGTTGGACATGCCAAATTTCTTTTTGTCGCATCATCAATGATGCGGCAAACTTCAATGGCGTCGTTTAAATTGACAATCATCTATAAAGGAGTTGTCCTCGACTGCCTTGAACTTAGAGATATCTATATTTAAGCTTTTGGGTGGACGTGGAAGCGCCGGTCCATTAGCAGCATGTAACTGCTGCTGTCTCAACGAAGTAAAAGGTCTCCTTCATTGGCTCGTAACCGATATTGGGTCGAAATAGTATTTTCTAAGAACGAACGGTTTCTCAGCAGCTCATCGATGAGCAAAAGTGTTATCATTGGGAAGAGTCAGAATGAACGATTTACGTCCGAATGCTGGATCTTCTGAAAAAAACTTTTAAATAAGAATTTAATCGAATTGAAGAATGTATTCTCTGAATCGGTACCATGCGAGTTGCCAAAGGATAAATCACTCGACAAGAAATCGACCTGATTCCAGTTTGGATATACTGTGTGGCCATTGCCTCTTGATAAGTGTTGGCGATCGACAAATTCTTTTCCGATCGCTAAGCAGCAGGCCATGTAAGAGTTGGCCTTCCCACATAGCTCTCCAACCTTATGTGTGCGTAAAACATCAGGAGGATGGCGAATTATGGATGCATTCAATTGATTGAACGCTACACCGGTACCGGCTTAAACGCCGATACCACCAAAACAAAAACGTAATCATTGATGGTATGTCAAAGAGTACTATCTTTCCGTCTATGGTTCTGATGGATGGACTCTATCAGATCCTTATCCGTGAATAGGATATTCCGTTCACAGCAGTAAGCACCCCAAGCGGTATGCTATAGGATTGGCTAGTCATGCCACAGGGACTTAGTAATACCCCTGCGACATTTAGCAAATGTGTAAGCAGCCTGTTGATGTCAGTGAGGAATTTCGCATCGAATTATCTTGATGATGTCTTCGTAAATAGTAGAACCATTGACGGAAAGTCCGACGTCAGAATACATTGTACCCACGCCCGAAAAGTATTTACATTTGTGCGTAAGCTCAAGTTTTATGCAAACCTCAAGAAGTTTTTTTTTGCTGCAAGCAAAATACCACTTCTTATGATTTGTTTCGTGGGTATACATGATTTACGCCCGGATCCGGAAAAAATCAAGGTGATCATTGATTGGCTTCTGGTAGTCGATGTAAACGGACTAATAAAGTTTCTCGACTTAGCGGCATACCTGCACAAGTACTCACGCAATTATGCCAAAATGACAGTACATCTTAATTCTTCATTGGTGAAAAATGTTAAGTAGTTATGAAAGCTAATTGTCAGTGTTCTTTTGCGAAAATCATGCGATGCTTGATGCTATCACTAATCCTGGTGATTGCAGGCCAAGACCGACCACTTCATGTGGTCTCTGACGCCAGCAATTTTGCAATCGGCTGTGCCTAAATGCAATATGACATAGATGGCGCAGAATGCGTCGTCTGCGATCAGTCGCGTCAGCTTCAACCAGCTGAAGGCAATTACTAAATTCATGACAAGGAATTTCCTGCTATGAAATATGCAATTGCTATGTTTAGGTGTATCTTTTGGGAGATAGACTGCTCATTGTATTTATGGATCATGTCTCCTTTTTATCAGATGGCCAACAGGTGAATGTCTTGGAGCGCTCACAAGCGTGTGCATGTCCTACGAGTGAGTGCGATGGCCTCACTTGTGGCTCGATCGTTTGCATGAATGTACAAGACCTCAGCGAGGTTACTACTCGTACTTTGGAGTTAGATCGCGACGGCTGTGCACAAGCACAGGCAACGTCGAAGGTCCACCATTGTGACGTGGGCACAGTTACTTATGGCTGTGCACAATCATAGGCAGAGTAGAAGTTCGAGCACTCGAATAGTTTGAGTGGCACGAAACAAGGAAAAGCAACATCCAAGAATTTCAAAGCGTTTGTCTTTAAGATATAGTGCGAAAGTCCTAGATCGAATGGAAAGTCGATCGTTGAGGATCTCGCTGTGGTAGCGCAACCACAGCTAGAGGCAGTTAGGGTGGATATTTCCTAGACCAGACTTGAGGAAATAAGTCTTCAAGAATCTCTGGGAATAAGTCCCCAGAAATCTGTGGTCAAACGTTTCTAGGTACCTCTAAAAATAAGTTACAAATATGAAAATGAGGCATCAAATGTCTTAGTAAATAATGGATCAAATGTAGGCGCTTATACGCTTGATCTAATAGCGCCTACCGCTGAAAACTTGTGAGATAACTCAATTGCCAACGCTTGAACCGCAACTGTTCTTGCGTGATCTGCTTAGTGGTAAAGTCAAGTATATATACATGGCCATAACTTCGGTCATGGTCGAATTCGAGCAACGAAATGTGACCCTTGTTATCTTTAAGCTCGGCGGTAGAGCTAGTGGAGTGGCTCTCACATGTGGCACTTCCATAGATGCCGTTATTCCGACGTGGGAATTCCTTAAACGGGAGTTAACTCGAATGTTTGCGCCGCCTAATTAGACTTTTTACGTCCGATCGCGAACTTTAGCGACTTGTCGGGGTAAACGCACCGTAGCGGACTATGTCGTGGATTTATGAATTCTTATTGCTGCCGTGCAGCAAGACCAATTGCCAGCAGTAGTTATATTAAACATCTTTATGGAAGGTCTAACGTAGGTTTTGTCCGAACGGATCCCATCTTGCTACTTTCGAAACAGCGGTTGACATTGCGGCTAATACGTAATACGACTTTAAGTCCTCTCGCGAAGTACCTTTAGGTACCATATCAGCTCCTCGAGCACATCGATTTCGTCTAATAGGCCAGAACCCATGGGCCTTAGCCTTTGTAAGGGAAGAAGAAGAGCTTTAAGCTGTACATTAAGATCCGTAGATGTTACTCGTTCGGGAGCACTAAGCATTAAGCCCGACTTGTCCATTTCATAATCCGCGCAAAGCTCGTAAGATCAACAATCCCAATTTGGACCCTTAATCTGGTACGGTACAGGAAAACGTCGATACCCAGTAGGGGCGGGGCGCCCTTCTGGGAATGATGTAGGCTCTGTTAAACCACTAGGAGGTAAGAGTAAACAGGACCTAGCCCTTATTGGCTCGGGCGTAACGGCATAGGGCGTGAGTTCAAGCCTGGCTTGTTAGTCGCTCAAGCGACTGTGAGGAGCTTTGATAAGCCATGATCAGTTCAAATTGACTCAGGAGCGTCTTGTGATTATATTTGAAGTTATCCCTTGAGGTAAATCAGCGACACGTTGAGGCGCTTAAAGCGCATAGAAGTGATAAAATCACTGTTCACTTAGCGACTGCGACTCGTGTAACTGTTCCTGAAGTTCCATTGTACTTGGGTATGAAGTTTCTTGACAGCGGAACGCTGTCTCGTCCTACATTTAGATTCGAGATATGATCTTATCCTTTGTATGGCCTGGCTTGAATCCATGAGCCGTTAATCGATTGGAGGTCTAAGACCTCAGGCGCCAAGCGCAATGTTCCTTACATCGATAAGCTCGTACCTAATAGGTTTGTACGATTTTAATACTAAACTGATATTTAGCGCAGTATCATGTTGTAGCGTCCAGTCTCGCCAGTCTTTTCGCAAACTTATATTGCTTGACCCTAATTAGGAAGGTATTAAAACCATCGCATGAACATAAATAGTTTCGGTGTTGTAGGATAAGGAACAGACTTACTAGCAGCCTTGTTAAAAGCCATTGTAAGCGTAGACTAATAAAATGATTGCGGGAGCTCGTAGAGACTCATGGCTGGCAACTTTCGCGTGAAACGCGATCATTTAAATATGTCCAGGCATCCATATCTTAAATTGATCGCTATTACTACACCGCCTATGTTTTGGTAACAGGTAATTCGATTTTTAATTACCGGCACTTTGATGGTGGCAATAAGCCTAATTAATCGGCCAACATCGGCATCGTCATTTTATGGAAATACAGCTTGCGCACGGAATGTCATGCCGGAGAGGGAAGATAGGATATTAAAATATGCTTGGTCGTGAATTTGTGTAAAGATTGCACCATTACGCACGGTTAGAAGCAGTTTACTGTGATGTTTTCCTTTATCAACGGATTGAATAACACGGATTGGTGGCAGACAAGAGAGTAAGGTAGGAGCTGTACTTGATAACATCATCTCGTAATCTGCTTCCTTTATCAACCGGTTAATAGCCGCAGCTTGAACACTACCCACGACACAAAAACTCTCACGATGTCAACAAAACGAGCCGTAGTCCTTCTAGGAAAAAAATATACCCATTAAGAGTACATTATTTGCATGAGATTAGCCCGGAAGGGGCTACTTGCGCATGCGCAAGACATAAAGCTGGAGAGCGAGGTCACGGAGCATGGCTCGCTAAAGAAGGTAAAGCGTTGGGTATCATCACTCAGGGTGTGCAGATACAGCATCAGACAACGATCTTTCCGCAACTCGTGCCATCTAGGGGAAATTTTAACCATTTCAGCTGAACTTTACCTTCTTATTCTACAACCGGCTCTACGCGTGAGAGACGCTCAGGGAGTATTACAATCGCACAACCCTCCATAATTGTGTCACGATGACACGTCGCCTCCATTTGTTTAAGATGGAAGACAATACAAGTATGTCAATGCATACGAAGAGCTCGTGCTTAATTTGCAGACTATGGGTAAGCCGGTTATCAAGGCATGTCGGCTTTTGATACTGTTGAGCAGCCTCTCGGTCGAGTACGAATTAATTTCTTTAATCACCGCGAGCGCGAATGACATTACGCCGGTTGATGGCAAGGAAAAGTTTCTGAAAGAGTGCGAAAGCTTGGAAAAGGAGGGTATTGCCACGGAACGAGAATTAAAGGTGACCGCTGGACAGTTCAAGTACAAAGGAAACTGTAGCAAGCGAAACGATCGCAAGCGGAAGGCTCAACAACCAACGACTTCAGAAGCAAGTGTTTCGAGGGCAATTAAGCTGGGCTCATGAAGCGGGACTGTTCTGAATGGAAAGTTAGTTGAGACGACGATGCAGTGCTTGTCGTGGGAACGGAACGTCTTGACGGACAACTGATCGACAGCGGTGCAAACGACCAAATGACCCCACACAGCTCAGAAATGGTCGAGTAAGAGTCAATGAATGCTGGTATCGAGGGCACGATTACTAATGGGAAGAAGTTGGCCGTCATGGGTCGTGGATCAGTACACTTGGTCGATACAAACAAGAACAGCTTTAAGATGAAGGATGATCTTGCAACAGTATGTTTATTTTTCTGTTGGATTGCGCAGGCGGCTCAAAATGGGGCCCGCACAGTCATCCCCGTTACAAGGAAAGTGCGCTCAATATTTGAGTCTGCGATCTTTTAGCGATCTGCGTCGTTCGGCGAATGCGGCCCATCAGTTCTTCAAGATGAGCAACGTGTACGCTGCCTTACCATTGTCAAGGCCAAGCGCGTGGACTCGAACGTGAGTATTGTGATGATGAACGAAAACTACAAAGATGAGGCCGTGCTGCGCAATATCACGGTGAAGGCATAGAATGAGCCCTACACGGAGTGCAGTAACAGTAGCAATCCTGGTCTTTAATAGGCATACAGAGCGTGTGACTTCGTGTATTCTGCAGCGTGTTGACGTTCAATGGTTAAAGGAAGCATCATGAATCGGCGCGCCCTCCAAAAATGTGGCAGAGCTGCAATCGACAAGTGACTTTAGCGGCAATTCATTTGCCACTACATTTTTAAGGTGATGAGTTTAATCTGATCACCTGGAACAATTAGACACTATTTTTGTGAGGGATGAGCAACTTTCGCCAAGAGTTTCGCAATTATCTTGACATTGTCTGAATAGAAGGGCATCCGCATATACGGATCCCCATCTATTTTTGGCGATCCGCCTCGCCGTTGCGATTTCGCGACAGTGTTGGATCCGCTTCCTCCACTGCTCCTAGCGTGAGGTCGATCGTTTCACCCAATATTTCCAGGCACTGGGCTTGGAGCACTACATATATAGGCGTAGTGGCTCGTCTTTTTCGACATCGATTGTATTTTTGTTTATTTAAGAACGAGACATCTAGCTTTCCATATACGAGAGGTCCATAGCTTCTAAACCTCCGTTTTTTTGTCGTCTTGGAGAACAATAGCTCTAGAGTGGACGAAAGACTATTTCGCTACCGAGATCGCTTGATCAAGCGAATCTTATTCGAGCCAAAAAAGGTGAGTCTTGACTGGACGTCTGCATGACCATAAATAGACACATTATCTTGAATTTAATCATCAACTGGATTACTCAAGAAACAATTTACAAAGTTTCGTGTATGTTGGGCATACGCGTGGAGATCACGCTTGCTCTTCTTCAAATCCAGGAGCTCAGCCCGAGCCCTAAGTTACGCACGTGTTGGCTCAAATTGTTTGTCTGAGTCGGCTCTCTTAAAGACCTCATACGACCCAAAGACTAATGGGTCGTGAAGCTTGAGCCTCAAAGTCCAAGATTTTGGCACGTCCGGCTAAGTAGGACATGCCAATTTCACTTGCGTCGAATCATCATTGATACGGCAAGCCTCAATGGCGTCGTTTAATTCGACAAATCATATCTTGAGGGAATCGCCTTCGACTGCCTAAAACTTTTAGATTTTCGATCTTTAATTTTTCGGATCGACCTGGAAACGTCGGCTAGCTAGCAACATTTTAATGCTGCTGTTTAAACAGTTCCAAGTGTTAAGCACCCTTTTCTCTTATCACCTCTGCGTGTTGAGAGCCTTGCTAGTGAAGCAAGGCCGCTTTTTTGGTCCTTGTCGAGTTCATGTTGTGTGAATTCGGCTATAGCCGAATGTAGCTCGTTTCTTTGTAGAGCGAACATAATTGCGCTAACATATAGCCCGCACACGACCGTACTTACTGATAATGGTACTAATCAACCTTCACTGAGAGCAGTGAAGGTGGGCATGCCTCCGCCAAAAAAAGTACACGACGTGCAGAGGAAGGTTTAAAGTGGCTACGGGTAAATTTTAGGGCTTTAATATGGAGAAAAAGTAGAGCGGAATATTAAGTTCCTACGTAACGATCTTGTATATACTGCGAAGTCTCTTAGCTACTAGGGGTAAATTTTGAGGCTTTAAAATAGAGAAAAAAGTAGAGCGGAAGAAGTATATTAAGTGTCTACATAACGATCTTGTATCTACTACTATCATAATTAATTAATAACCAACTATGTATGGCGCCTACCTGCGCACCGCACAATCGTGTATTGTGACGATTGAAGGGGTAGATTCAAAAATAAATCAACCAATTAACGAAACCGATGTCTTTTAGCGTAAAAATTCTCGAATTTGGAACTATTGGAACTATTAAGTCAAATTATTAATAAATATAGTAAAGGTACTTATTTCCACTTATAGGAAATAATAAGTTGGTATCTGCTATGGTCACAGACAAAACTATTACGGCCACAAACATGACCACAATTTTCCAATTCCACAACCTTATTATGCGGAAAATGGCATAAATAGCAAAACGGGCATTGAATACTAGTGGTGGTATAGGATCTTACCTCCCGGTTTACATGATCTAAATGAGGGCAGATAATTTTAATTATATGCGACACAATTACATCTGCTCACACATCTAAGAATTGCAAAGACAAGCACAACAAATTATCTAAAATAATCTGATCTGACCATTTTAGATTGAAACAAACAGGTTTAAAAATAGACAGCAGGTTCGAATCCACCCATTTCTATCGCTAATTTGTACATCTTAACGCGAATTGGGCGAGATATCCGCAGCACGCATGGACATGGAGCAGAAGTATATCTAATGCAGGAGCTCAAGTCAACTTACATGCCAGAAAACCGCGCAATCTGGCTGTTTCTGCGGCCGTTTCGTCGTCATCCTCCTTTCCTCCTCTGTGATAAGCAGAATTTAATTAGGATTAATGATACCATTTTTGTGAACAACTCCCTATAAATTATGCGTGTCCACATCTATAACTGCTGCCACGGCCTTAGGTACCTTTTCTTCTCCAGCATTCCTCGAAGCTGTTCTGCTCGCGCCATGTAGCCTTCAACACGCTTCATGATAGTTTTTTTTTCAGAAGTAGGGCTCTTCTTGTCTGTGCGGGATCTGTGTTGTGTATTCCGCACGTAATAGTCGCTTTCTGATGCACGAAAGTATATTTCGACGCACATTTTCACGCCGACCTTAAAGTGCTCTAGCACCCTTATGTAAATCAACAGGTTTTGCGAGCTGTGATTGATTAGATCAATTGTCTGTGGCCGAATGAGTTTTGTCTGTGGCCGTAATATTAATGTCCGTGGCCATAGCAGCTGTCTAATATTTACTATTCCTTTTATAGGAAAAAATTCACGTGACGGATACCCCGTCACAGCAGGGGCCTCAATCAAGAGTGATGGCTTAAATTACAATATGTGTAACTCTATACACAGCTACCACCCTGAATGATGTCGACACAAACTCGTAAACGCTCTCAAAAGCACTTATCGACCGATACTAACACTATCAACACTAATTCTAGTTTGACATTGCCACGACGTATCAAGCAATTGAGTTGTCTTAATCGATAAATTGAATTTATCAAATCACATTTTTAGTCCTCGATTTATAATTTTTCGAATTCCTACGTTTCCTTGTGCACCATTGTCGGTTCGTGTTCCAAACGATCAAATCTGTCTATAGTAACCACAACATATGATGGTTACATAAATGTTATTTCCTATAAGAAAAACAATCATTGTTATTTTGTATGGGGAAAAATAAGTACAGAAGTGCAAAATCATTGTCTTTACCAATTTTTAATTAATAGTTCCAATATTATGAAATTTGATAATGTTGACGCAATAAGACATCAGTTCTAGTGATTAATTGAATCAAGTTAGAATCAACACCTCCCCTAATCGTCCAAGACACTATTGTGCGGTGCGCAAGTAGGCGCCATACGTACATAGTAATTAATATAATAAAGTTAATAGTAGATAGATCGTTACGTAAGGCTTAATATGTGAATACAGTTCTATTTTTTTCTATTCTGAAGCTTTATAGTTTACCTTTAGTACTAAGACTTTTAAGCTATTTAGACATTACCTCTGCACGTCGTGTACGTGTAGTAGTCGAGGCGTCCCACCTTCACTGTAAACAGTGTTGGTTGACGAGTACTGTTATCAGTACAAGCACAAGGTACCCCGTTGACCTAGTAGAGCTTTGTAGCCTGTTTTACGGCCTACGCACGTTCCATCCAACGTGGACATGTCGGATGAAGAAGGAGGAAGCTTACAAGCCTTGTGAATCATTGGGATGGGTCTTGTCATACTGCTCGACGAGACCCAAAATATGTAAACCAAGTTGGGGTCGAGGCATCCAGCAATCATACAAGGGTGGATACGCTCGCCATTGAAGAAAGAATAGTGTGCTGCAGGTGATGCTTCAAGTAGCATAGCTTCTAGGTGAAAGCAGGGTAAATGACTGTAACGCTCTCAGAATAACGACGGGAGAAAGCAACGTTATCGTGACTCTTAAACACAAAATACAAGCCAAACGTATTGCGTGGGTTGTTGCCTCTGTTCGTCTGTGAGTCAGGAGCAGATGAATCCGAATTGCGTCGGGGTTTTGAAAACTGGCGACTGCAAAACATTTCAAAGTAGTTTATTTGGCGTGGCCAGTGGACGTCGCGGTTTATCGTGAGATAAGTTTATTCACGTCCACGATGCCCACTTATTGGTGCATCGTGGCACGCAAACATGATACTTTAACGCAAAATCATACTGGGTGGGGATAACGACAAGAGGTGTGTCGCTAGCAAGAGCTACGAGATATATCTTTTGAACTTTCCTCATATCACCGTGGCTCAAGTAGTGCAGCGCTCTTGGACACTCAAAAATTACGAATGAATGAGAAGGAAGAAGATAAACCGGTCCGACTTACTTGTCGTGACAGATTGTTTGTCGACATGATCGGATTCGGGTTCTCCGATGATCGGTGAGGATGTGGATCGCGAGCGTGATCGTCGACATGGCTTACAGTTGACGGTGAACGGTCTTTACACCTATCGGTCGGAATGCCAGCGGGAATCGTGGTCGACTAATTGGTGAACGAACGGGCGCTTTAAATTTTTCGCAACGAGCTGGCGACAGCTCGCACAATGGCATACTTGCGTTCGTAGATCGATTTAGCAAGATGATTCATCTTGTTGTAGTCCCAGAGTCGACCAAAGTTGAAGGCTGTGCTCGTGTCTCTGTCGACACGATACTTCGACGCCAACGGTTACCTAGTGAACTGGTTTATTATTGAGGCCCCTGTTCAACGGCAGATTTTCGGCTTTTCGTGTTTTAACATGGTTGTAAGTGTCAACTTCCGACCATCATAGCTAAAGTTTGTTAGACAAAATCTGCAAATTGAGTCCTCGGAGAGATACGGCTACTCGTTTACGAGTTTGAGTGGTTCATGCCGATGGCAGAATGTGCCATCAGCAATTTGATGAATTCATCAACGAAGACCTTTCTTCGTAATTGACTTATGTTATTCACGTATGCCTACTTTGTTTGAGAGTGACTCTAATTCAAGGGAGGAGGAGCTTGTCCGTGCAAAATCCTATCTAGCTCTGGACGCTTGTGCCCGTACTGGTATAATTCGCGTCCAAGAGTGTGCAAGCATGTGCTTGCGAAATTTTATCAAATGGTCAAGCGTAATCCTTCGTTCAGTGCTCAATTACAACCTTCGCAGCAATTCGTGGTCCATTTCATTGCACTTCATCTTCAGACTTCTCGAGACTTATCATATTTAAAGTATGATAGATAGGAAGCGCCCGCCCCGGAGTCATGAGTATCTGTCTTCCCAAACATGTGAAGACGAATGTGGGCAGTAACAATTCGCTGCCCAAGTAGATCGGCCCGTTTTGCGTATTGTGCCTTAAGGCAATGCATACATAATCGAGCTGCCTCGGCGGATACGCGCGCAATATTCGTCTTTCGTCGGACGTCTTTGCCAGACTACCATTACGAGTTCATTCGACGAGGGACGGTGTAAAGGTATACATTGGTTGGATAGCCGTTGCTGTGGTACATTTACCTTATGGGTAAAATACCCATTTTTATATTCTAAAGTAGTTGATTAGTTAAATCCGAATTCGGGACGACTTTACGTCGTCGCTGATGTTCTTTCGCTCCAGCACCAACAATACAGTAGCTAATTTTAAGTGTTCCGTCATCAACCCTACTCGTAGAAAATCAAATTGATGAAGTAAGAAGTCTTTATAGCAATCAGGGGTCTTAACGATTTGATGGATCACCTCGACAATCCATTACGAAAATTCATTTAGGATCTAACGTTGTATCGATCTTTTTAGATCAATACAGAACATGTAATAGCTTATTGTGTTGTACAGCCATTGCTGTCGACACACCTCGTGCCGTCATATCCAAACACTATAAGCCGCGATTGCGCATCATGAAGAGTCTAAATGCAACAATAAGTCGGCATCGTGGACTTCAGAAGAGTAAAGCGCGACTTGTACTGGCTTCCAGGGTATAAATGCGTCAGACGGTTGACACCGAGTGACAACATTCGCTTCATTTCATCTTTGAGGTTGGAACATAAAAAGCTAACCGTTTGGTTGTGTTTTGGTTTTCTTTGTCACATGTTTAAATTCCGCGAAGAGGTTATACTTTGCGAAGAGAAATAAACATCTCGCAATTCTCTGGGAGGGGTGTGGACCGTTTGTGACCCTTTGTAAAGACGCACGGTCCATTAATTAAAAGCCAGTTCATCGACTGAGGTATATTTTTGAAATCTTGCGAGGGTATACTTCATGGCAAGGAGCTCCTTGTCATGTCCCCGATAATTACGTTCGGCTGGGGTTGAAGCTGGCGCGACTGATAGTAGATGATGCGCTCTGCACCGTCTAAATGGTACTGCATTATCACAGCGCCGATAGCGAAATAGCTGCCGTTACAGACCACATAGGCCGAAAAAATATAAAGTTACTTTACATAAAGATGCACCGGCTAATTAACAATCACCTTGATCTTTTTAGGATCAGGGCGTACACCATGTTTCCCCTCAATGAGCCACGAAGTGGCATTTCGCTTAATGAATATACATTCTTAAGATTTGCATACAATTTTTGCTTACGCATAAGCGTAAGTACTTTCAGAAATCAACGACTTTCCGTTCATGGCTCGTCTATGGATGATAACATTACCAAAATAACTCGTTGCGAAATCCCACATCGATCTCAACAGGTCGGTAACACATTTGTTAAATTGTTCACGGGCATTACTTAGCTCCTGTGGCATAACTGGCCACTTCCACAGCATCCCGCACAAGGTGATTTCTGCCGTGAACGGAAGATCCTATTTACACATGGAGATGTGCAAGAATCCATCAATTAGAGCCATTATCGAAATGGTGAGACCCTTTGACTTAAAATGAATGATTACATCTTTTCGTAGTAGCGGCATTTGATCCGGTACCGCTGCAGCGCTGAATTTATTGAGCGCATGTACAATCCGCTATCCTCCTTTCTCTTTTTGCACACAGAAGGTCGAGAAACTAGGTCGAGAGTTCGACTCTTCCATATAGTCTCTTGCTAAGCGATCTACGAAGAACTTGTCGGTCGCTACAACTTGTTCACGAGGCATTTGCCACTTCTTCATGACACAGTATTTTGGATCCGGTATCCGGTCAATCTCGGGTCGGGTCACATTGTACACATCCTTCAAATTCGAGCCAATTCTATAATGTAGAATTTGTTATCATCGACCTCTAAGATTAAGGCGTAAGAAGTAAAACCCGAGTCTTCTCATTTAGGGCACTTTTGTTAATCGATGAGCTGCTAAGATTCCGCTCGTTCTCAGAATTTGCTATGCCGACTGAATATTAGTCACCTACTTGTCATCTGTGACAAGCACGCATATTTGATTGACTTGACATTACGCAGATCACGCCAGAGCTGTTTCGGTTCTAGCGTTGGTAATTGAGTCATTTCCGAAGTTAACTCCGGAGACTCTATCGATCAAGTGTGTACGCACCTTTACTTGTTCCGATATTTACGAAGACATTTATAGTGTTAGTATCTTCCTTAAACTTTTTTCAAGTTTGCTGGGTATTTAAATTCCTCAGGTTCTTGGTAAATATTTTCTCAAGTTATTCAGGAATTATTCTCCTATTTGTTGAAGGAGTATTTTCTCTCACTGCCACAAGGTGCGGTTGCGCAACCACAGTGTCCTCTATGATCGACTTTTCAGTGGCACTGTCTCTTACAGACAGACATTTAAACTTCCTTGGATGTTGCTTTCTCAGCAAGCATCCTTGTATCGATCCACTCGACTTGTTCGAGTGATCAAACTACAACACTGTCTGTGCTTGCGCAGTTGTCGGGATCTAGCTTCACAGTGTGATAGGTCGCCAAGCTGATTTTTTGTACAGTCGTACTAATAACCGAACACACATGAAGCCATCGCACCTACTCTATATATACATTCATACGCTTGTAAACGCTCCCAGATGTTCATCTGATGGGCCACCATATATTTACCATACTTGTGCTTCCTGACCATGGTATTCCAAGAATGACAATGAAATAGTCGTCCAAGTCCAGTACAATGAAATAGTCTCGTAATGTCCAGTCCTTAACGTGTATTGGATATTAAGTACACGTTTCCTAACTGCTACAGATGCGCCTGTTGCAAGGGCAAAAGTTCCTTTCATGCTTATGTCAAGCATTCACGATACCCTAATGAGCTGTGTCGTGAGTCATCTTGATGAATAAGTACAGGAAACTGTGTTTATTAATGGTATTGCAGGCGGTCCTGTCAAGATCCACCTGTTTCAGCTCGAACTAAAAGCGCTTGATTAAGCGATCTCTGCAACGTAACGAAGGACTTCAGCCCAATACGGCTTGTCGACTCTATAGCTTATCGCTCAAATAGATGACAAGGAAACGGAGGTATATAATATATGGGCTTGTCGTAAGATGGGAATTGAAATGCCTAACTCTTCAAGTTACAAGCGATTGCGAAGCTGCAATCGTTGTCAAAGACAGTGCACTATGCCTATGAGTGTAGTTCCCCTCGCCCAGTGCTTAAAAACACTCAAGAGAATCGATTGACCTTCCACTTAACATAGCGGAGGGCGCGAACTCGACGCTGTTGTATAATAAATGCGGCAAGGCTGATCGTAAATAACGTCGGGGTCAGTAGATGGAGAGCGCTCTTCTGATCCAGCAACGTCACAAAAACTTGCAGATCTCTGAACTTCAAAGAGACAAATGTTTTATTACCTTTTCAGTGATTGGAGGCGTCGAATAATTGCATTCGACGCCAATCGCTTAAAGCTCGTAGACTCAAGCGCGGATGACATTGCGCCTCTTTTAAATTTTGGTGCTCTGCTCGTGCCAAGAAATCGACTTGTGGCGGCTCAAACATTTGTCTGAGTTTGGTAATAATGATCTCATACGACCCAAGCATATATAGGTTGGGAAGCATGAGCCTAAGGTCCAAGATTTGCCACATCCGGCCAAGTTAGACATGCCAATTTCCACTTTTGTTGCATCGTCTCCAATACGGCAAGCCTCGGTAGCAATGTCTTGTTCGACGAATTATCTTATCAAGGGATGCCTTCAAATTGGAGATATTAATCTCCAAGCTTTCCGGTCGACGCAAATGCGTCGACCGCCAGCAGCATGTAAATGCCGCTGTTTCAATAGGGATGCCTGTTGAAGTTGTTGCCGTTGAAGCAAGGTTTCGGGCCACGTTGAGTTCATGATGTACGATTTCGGTCATAGTTGCATGTAGTTCGTCTCTTTGCAGAGGAAACAACATGTCACTAACGGCTGGCCCGTCTTCGAGCGAACTATTATGTTTTATCATTTAAGATCACCTAAGTGAATGGATACCTCACGCAATTGCGTGGAAGCCTTCATTAGGTTCGTGCAAGACTTATTTTTCTTCATCTAAGCTGCTCTGTTCGATGGTACATTTGTCGTCGTTGAACTGACCACGAAGCTTCCAGGTGCATGGAGGCACCTTTCGCTACTTCATTACTAGCCAACCTACAGCTAACCTACAGCCAACCTACACTGATAACAGTACAGGTGAGGTGCCTTTGAATACTTCACATTCAAGATGAGAGTAGAATGTTTAAAAGTTGCTAAGAATGCTTAGCCAGTAAAGGTCAATACTCAGAAGGTTTACTTCAGAGAATATACCCAGAAGGCTTACTACAGATAAATATAAAACTTATAAGATAATTACATTTACATTTCTACATTGCAATCATCTTAACTGATTTACTATATTAATCTAGCTATGTATTGCGAATAGTTGCTCACCACCCATTCGCGCGTCTAGCAACGGTTGGCGGGGCAGTTTCAATACTTAAAAAGACATCCTATGAAGATTTTTTTGCAGTCCTGCTACAATATAACTGTGTACGGTAGTATGGAAAAGTTAAGTATAGTTATTTTTATTGTCCTTACATTGCTTTTCTTATTGGCAATAATATTTATACAAAGGGGACATTCCAGTACAAGAACCAGGGAAAAAGCGTGCAATACAAGCTACACCTAACTCACATATTATATCCTCATGGATAATCAAAGCTTACAAATCGGCAGAAGGTTTAAAATTCATGTGTAGAATGTATTATTAACGCTCTCCAAGCATGCTGATATTTATTTTTATTTAAATAAGCTTTAACTTTAATTAAGAAAAGGATACTTGGAATAAATATACATTATTTATGCCTGTACTTCATGTAAACTTACCCATTTCAAATATGGAAGCAAAATTTATTTCATAGGCTTTGGTTTCTTAGAGACACAGCTACTATGTCTTTCAAATTTTAAAGACTGACGTTGCTCGAGGAACCCCTTTCAATAATTATAGTTGAAACATTGATACATAGATAATATAATCGAAATGACAGAAAGACAGACACCAACTGTTTATAGTCAATAACATTTATCTCGCATATCTTTAAACTCACAAGTGACACCTACCTTTCAATAGAGTTGCTATAAGTTGTTTGTTGCCGTATCAGCTGCCTGTTTTCCAATTATAGCGACAACAACAAATAAATATACTATTAGCCAATGAAAAACTATTTAGACTTCTTTGCTTAAATGCTTCGCGTCTTTTTTCTTTGTTTCGTCCGCATAAAATTGGAATTATTTAACCATACAAACATCGAGTCAAAGTGAATGCGAAGGTATTTAGCGTGTGCTGGCACGCGTCTTACGCCTCGACCAATTAGATGTCGGTGCGCCACGCGCATATGTAACTGATAAATCCCTTTTTGTAATCTAGACAAAACTTGTACCCGTCAATTACAGTATTGTTTATCACCAATCTTCATCCCGCACTATTTGCGGCAATTTAAGGCTTTTCTGATAAATGAGTCTCAAATTGGCCATACCATTTCTGCTGAATCCGCAACATACCGTGTCGGCCACGACGCCGTTGCTGCTGCGCATCGCGCCAATTGACAAAACAGGCGGCCGCAATCACACAAAAAAGGAGTATTCCGTATCTGTACAATCAATTTCGGTGCTCTGCCACACAAACAGAGCTAGCGGCAATCTTAATCGAAACGATGGTACGAAGAAATTCCCTACAGAGACGTCACCGTCGCCAGCGACTGTAGAGCCAGCAATTCAAGCGGCAATGTCGCAAACGCGCTTTATACATGCTATGGATAACATAGCCAAAAAACCTAGTTCCTGCCTTCACCGAAAACGCATGCCCCCTGTCGATCACGCGGCGCATTAATCCTATCTAGGCATCTAATTGACTGTAATAACCCTACTATATTACTAATCAAGTGTCATTCAATATTCACTTGCTCATCTTTGACAAAATTGTTTTTGTTGCAATCCATTTCTCTTATACAAACTCACGCATCAGATGCAAGGCTGATACGATCAATCTTCCACGTCATTATTTCCTCGATTCGTGCATAATGCTCCTTTTAAGATTCATCCGTCGATAATAGCGTCATCATTACCGTTTCTGAGCCGTATTTCCGAAATGTGTGTCGAACCAATCTTGATATAAAAACGCTAAATTCGGCACCAGTCCAATTTTGGGCTTACCACCGTGTAGAATGAAATAAAGATTGCTGAAATGACCTCGGAAAATGCCCATCAAATCTTTATTGTTTGCAATGTATTTTTTTTTTTCAATTTCAAATAGCAAATTGCGCCGCATTTTAATCACAAAAACTAACCGAATACTTGACTTATAATAACTTAAAGCCTTTCAGAAAGATGTGAAAATGTTCGACGTGCTTATATAAAAATTGGCCTTTATCAGAAATGAATACGAAAAATATAAAAATTCGAGAAACTACTTAGCCATCTCGACCATACTTCCTGCTGCTAGACATCAAGATCGTAATAGTCGACATGCGACCCTGACTCGTAGTCCCCGCTAATAGCCAGTTTCACGCCGCGTGCGGACGATTGCGCTGGTGGAATGAGTTTTCCTGCAGCCTTCATGCCAATAAATTGCTTTTGAAGTTCCGAGTCCACAGTTGGCGAAATGCGCAGAGTCTGCTGCATATCTGTGTCCATTGGTCCCGGTGAATACTGTAGCACTCGCACTTTATCAAACGCAGCCTGCTCCGCGGCAATTACGCGGTGGTGCATCTCGCGTGCTGCCTTGCCTGTGCAATACATCATATGCGTCTTAAATGGTGTAATACCACACAAAGAAGTAATATTAACAATGACAAGCTGCGTCGGTTTGAGATTATTTGAGACAAGCATGGAGTCGGTAGAGGCTCCAAACATGTCGAGGAAAGACTTGTTCAGCCATATGACCGACGTCACGTTTAGTTCCCAGTATTGTGACAATTCTATTAAAGAGGATGCACACTCCTGCACCAATCCAAGCTTTCCTAAAGACCCCGCATTGTGCACGACGTAGACTCGATCGTAGTTTTGCTTGGAAACTTGCAGCCGCAATTCGTCCATCTTGGACGCGTAGTCGCTCGAATTGCTCAAATCGACAGATTTCACAAAACATTGCAGCTCACTTGCTGTAGCCTTCATCGTCCATTCCATATGGGCTAATCGCTCCGTCTCTTTAAGACCCGCCTCATTACGAGCCCACAAGTACTGTATTGATCGTATCAGTAGCCCATGAAGTAAGCTCCTTTTTAGAAAAAGACTGCCATTTTGCAACGTACAAGGTCAAGCCCTTCATCCTGAAGCAAGCGCACAAAGTCGAGCGCAAGGCAGCGGCCGTAGCCCTGCGATGCCCCTGTTATTAGCACAGCGTTTCTTGTTTTTTGCATTGCGAATTGATCTCTTGTTTTTTTAAACTCAATTTGATTCATTTACTTTTCTATCAGCTTTGCATAAATCATATTGGGTGTATCGTTACATGAAATTAACACTCAAAAGGTTGTTGGAAAATAATACTTTAAATAGTAATATTCGGAAAGCTTATCCATTGCTCCGCGGTCCAGTCAGCCCTGGACGCACCAAAGAGAGAGACAGATAAGACTTTTAGTACATGTTTTGTATTAGACCAAATTAAGTTAGTATTAAATAAATAAAAACAGAAGATATATAATTCAGTTTACTTCAACCCTCTTTAAAGCAATTATTTTAAAGAGAGTCTTCCCCTGCACGCACTAGTGTACGTAAAGTGACGCGAGGCACCACTCGCACAGAAGCAATTCGAAGTGGACTTGTACTAAAGCAGTGCAAGTCGGTGGTGCCCCGTTACACCTGGTAGCACTTCGTAGTCCGTCCAAGGACCACAGTTCTATCATCTAACATGTAGAAGTTAGATGCTAATGGAAATACGCATCACGTTTTGCGTGATAGCTGCTCCTCTCTAAGTGACATAGAAAGCAGTGCGGTCGAAAGAATGAGTTCGACCGAAGGGAATGATGCCATCTTGGCCACGCTGTCCGGTTTGGATAGAGATTCCCCCCATTCAGCCTTCGCCAAGTTCATACAGCATGAACTTGGCGAGTCGAAGAAGAAAGTAGCCTTGCTTCATCAGCAAAACTGTCAGCAGGTAGGATTGTTGAAGTTACAGCAGGTACAGACCCCTGTACCTGGGATGACGCACACGCGTCGTCCGGAACCCTCAAAGATAGACATCTCTAGGGGAGTCGAAGAAGACTCCCTCTTAAGATGATTTTTCGAGTTGGACGATGCCATAAGGGCACGTCACATCGTCGACGAGCAAATGCAAGTCGCATTCGCTCAATCAAATTTGGCAGGTCGTGCCAAAACTTGAGCTCTAGGCCTTAAGTTGCGCGAGTCGCATGTCTTTGGGTTGCTAGAGGCTTCTAAAGCCCGGCTCAAACAGACGTTTGAACCGCCTAGGGCTGAGTTCAGAGCTCGATCAGAGCTTATGAAACTCAAGCAAGGCAAGCGTGATGTTCACGCAGCATATACGACTCTTAGCGAATTATATTACAAATAACCCAGTCCATGAACACACGCTAATTACGGTGTTCATGCAAGGTCCTACGGATGGTCCCGTAAAGACCCACCTGTCTGCTTGGAACTGGATACGCTTGAAAAAGCAATATCCGTTGCGGAACAGGAGGACTTTAGCTTAAAACAGGCTTATGCTAGTTCGTCATCGTATCGTCATCCAAGACGACACGAGTTAGATTCAGAACCCATGGACCTCTCTTACGTCGAAAGCGAGGTCTCTCGCTTTTCGAGCAATAAGCAATTGCAGAAATGCCATCGCTGCCGAAAATTAGGACACTACGCTCATGAGTGTAGTGCCCCACGCCCAGTACCGAAAGTACTGAACATAATTATGGACCGAATGCCAAAAGGGGCAACAGTCGCGGGTCCGACGTTGTTGCGAAATCGCAACAGCGAGGCGGACAGCCAAAAAACGGTCGGAGTTAGTAAGGGCGCAAAGACCTACAGATCCAGCAACCTCAAGAGAGTTTGCAAATCTCTTAACGAAAGTTGCTCTAGCCACACAACAATTATGTGTCTCTGCACCTGGTGATAAGGTATCCCTCATACCTTAAAATTAATTGGGACAAATAGTTTTTCAGTTAGAGCCCTAGTGTACTGTGGAGCGTCGAATTACTTTATTCGTCGCCAGTCTCTAGAGGGTCGTAGGCTCAAATATGTTGAGCGCGACATCCCTTTAACGAGGATGTCGGTGCGTCTAGCGACAGGCGCATCGATAACAGTAACGAAAGGCGTAGTGAAATTTCACTACACATTAAAAGATTTACGGTATGATGATGATTATATCGTACCTGATTTGGATGACAAAGTTGATGTCATCCTCGGTTTACCGTTGCTCAGTTTGTATGAGCCAAGAATTAGCTGGCAGCATCGATCCATAAAGATGCCTGCCACTTGGTGCATCATATGGTCATCTGATGAAAGTCTTGGAGCGTCCACAGGCGTGTGGATGGACTACGAGTGAGTGCTACGGCCTTACTTGTGGCACGTTCCTTAGTACGACGGGACAAGATCAAAGTGTGATTACTAATCACACTGTTGAGCCAGCTGCCGGCGGCTGTGCGAATGCACAGGCAGCGCCGAAGGACCACCACTAGAATAAGTCGAGTGGATTGAAAAATGAATGTACGCCTAGCACGTGACATTCAAGGAAGATACCGGTTATCCAAAAGGGACAACACGATAATACTAGGTCAAGTAGAGAGTCGACCGTAGAGGACGCGGCTGTGCTAGCGCTTTCACAGTCGGAAGGCTTTGAGGGAATAAGTCTTAACGTACTTGAGGAGATATCTCCTCAAAAAGTTACTGCTGAAGTGACCAGACTTCAGCATCCCGAGGAAATACTTCCTCGGCAGCCTGTGGATAAATCCCAAGAAGAAACCGAGACATTGAATGTCTTGGTTAATGACGGATCAAGAGTAGGCGCTTATACGCTTGATCTGTATGCGCCTCCGAAGTTAACTTCGGAGATAACTCAATTACCAACCCTAGAACCTAAGCGGTTCTTGAGAGATCTGCATTGTGGGAAAGTCAAGCAGATCTGCGTACTCGTCACAGAGGACGATTACGTAACCGACATTCGGTAAGCGGTAATTTTTGCAGAGAACGAACGGGTTCTCAGCAGCTCATCGATGGACGAAAGTGTCCTCGATGTGAAGACTCGGATTGAGAGATATTCTACTTAATCCATGGAGTCACTTAAGACAAATCCTTGATATAAGGATTTGATTGAATTCAGGGATGTATTCCCTGAAACAGCTATTCACATAGCTCTCCGACCTTCTGTGTGCGAAAGGCCACAGGAGGGTGGCGGATAGTGCACGCGTTCAATAAACTGAATGCTGCAACGGTACCATCTCAAACGTCGATACCTAGAAAAGACGCAATCATATATGGTATGCCTAAGAGTACCATCTATTCGTCTATGTATCTGATGGATCTATTTTATAAGATCCTTATGCGCGAATGGGACATCCCGTACACAGCAGTGAGCACTGCCTCTGGGATGCTCTGAGAATGGCTAGTAATGCCACAGGGGCTTTGTAACGCCCCTGCAATCTTCAACAGAAGCGTAACGAATTTGGTAAGACCCGTGCAAGAATTCGCACCGAGTTATTTTGACGATGTGATCGACCATAGCCGGACCATGGACGGAAAGACGGACGTGGAAGTTCATAAACCTCACGTTCGTCAGGTTCATACAAGCAAAAGTTGTACGCAAATCTCACGAAGTGTATATTCGCTGCAAGTGAAATACCAATTATTGTATGCATCGTCGGTAAACACGGCGTGTACCCTGATTCTGAAAAGATAAAGGCAATTACCGACTAGCCAGTTCCAGTCGATGTCATACAACTTAAAAAGTTTCTTGGGCTAGCGGCGTACTTGCACCAAAATACTCCCGCAATTATGCCGAGATGACAGTTCATCTCTATCGTCTCTTGAAAATAGACGAGAAATGGCTATGGAATGCTGAGGGTCAGCGTTCCTTTGCGGTATTAAGCAAAGCTTGATGCAATCGCCCATCTTGTCGATTACAGATCAAGAGAGACCGTTCAATGTGGTCTGTGACGCCAGCGATTTCGCAATCGGCTGTGCGTTAATGCAATGCGGTACATACGGCGCGTAGCGCGTCGTCTGTTTTTCAATCGCGTCAGCTGCAAACAGCTGAACGCAATTACCCAGTGCATGACAAGGAACTCCTTGCCATGAAATATGCACTGGCTAAGTTTAGGGTCTATCTCCTCGGAGATAGACTGTTCACCGTATATGCGGACAATGCGTCATTACACACGGCCGTAAATAGCCTACACCTCTCGCAGAGTATGGCGAGGTGGCTATCCTTTTTCGCGGATTATATTTTTTCGTGGAATATAAACCAGGACGAATTAATGTCGTCGCGGATGCGTTATCATGCTGACCCGATTTCGAGCCGGCTGCGCATTCTAAAAGTGGAGATAATTCACTATTGCAACATTAATTACAGGCGTTCCGTCATCAACCTTGTTTGATAACATTAAGAAAGCCTACGCAGAAGATAACGATCTTCTGCGTTTAATAAATCATCAGATGAATCCATCCGATAAATCTTTCAAAATTTACGGCTTTATATCGATCGACATCCCATCATTACACAACACGCATGGCTTATTGTATTACACAGCCGTTGCCGGCAACACTTATGCGTCGTCGTCCCAACTCACAATGATTTGCGCTTGCACATCATGTATGAGTGTCACGATGCACCAACAAGTGGGCATCGTGGATGTGAGAAGACTTCTCTCACAATAAGTCGCGACTTTTACTGGCCCCGCCAGTATCAGTTCGTGCGCAAGTACATTCGTGCTTGCGAGGTATGTCAACGGGTGAAGCCTAGCCCTTCGTTCCGCGCACCTCTCCAACCTCAATTACTTCCGGCAGAGTGTTGGCAGTTCGTATCTATGGACTTCGGCTTCATTTTTCCGAAGACGATCACAAAAACAATGGAATTCTTGTTTTTGTAGACAGATCTAGAAAGATGGTACATCTCGCTGCAGTGCCAGAGTCAATTACGGCTCCGGGCTGTGCCCGTGTCTTTATCGAGACTGTTTTCAGACTCCACGTATACCCCGTAAACTGGTTCTCGAACGAGATCAACGATTCATGATGGAGATTTGGCAATTTATGTTCCGATCTCTCGGAACATAGCTGACTATGTCATCTTCTGATCATCCAGATACAGATGGTCCACCAGAACGCGTAAATCGCGTCCTTGAAGAGATACCTCGAAGTCCGTCCAATCGTATCCGAACTGGAGCGAGCTTTTACGGTTGGTCGAATTCGCCATCATCAATTCGGTGCATGCGTTGTAGACGCATGCACCGTTCTTTGTGAATTGTTTACGCCATCCACGCATACCCACACAAATAGAGAGATGCTCTTGTTTAAGGGGGGACTCGCACAAGCAAATTCAACTCTGGCTCATGCTAATCACGCGTCGAAGTCACCAACGACGCGAATGATTTCGATGTCGATTACTTTGATCTCATGGCGGTGCGCACAAAGCGCACTGAAAAAAAAGACAAAACAAATGCGTCCGTAGAGGAATTTTTGCTGGCTCGAGAATCAGTGGTCCGTTTCGTACAGGATTACAATGCTAACGCAGTGGACCGACATTAACGGAACGCAGACAAGCATGGAAGAGCAAATGTTCTTTTATTCAAAAATATTGAGCTCGTACCACTCTCTACGGTAAACTTACCTTAGCGTGCAGTCCCTAATGTGGGCAGCAGTAAACTACTACCCAAGTTCATTGGGCCATTTCTTGTTCTGCATCGCAGAGGCAATTCATCCACAATAGAATTGCCAAGTAGGAAGCAAACGTATCCTACATTTTACGTTGGTCGGCTCCGCCCGTAGCATCTGTACGCGGTTTCTCCCGAAGATGGATCTGACCACCCTTTTTAAGAATCGCTAAAATATTCTTGTGGTCACAAAGCAGATTCTCATGCTGAATTTGGAGATTCTCATGTCGGGTCCAAAGATCCTCAAAACCGCGATGAGCTGACGACAGCTCATCACGAAGAGCGTGATATTTCTTTCATACTCCATCATTGAGGATGCGCTCTTCGAACGGTCTGCCAACCGTTCGATATAGTGAGCCTGCACCGTCTGCTCCAACGAGTGACGCTTACCGCACTCGTGATCAAGTCTCTTCTCCAATACATGAAGGAAGTAATCGAGTTTGTCAACCTTCGACTCAAGATCCGACACACAGGTCGGATCTATTTTTCCTCCTCCGCCATGACCATAGGTGTATACCCACGGTGGTCTCAACGTTTCCTTGTGGAACGTAATTTAAACCAACGCGATGTGAAGGGGCAGTGAACGCGATATCTTGCTCACGCGCGCGTTTATCCACCTTCCGATGACAGCTGGGAACCTTGTTCCCAGCTGGTTGTTGGCGGTGAGGGCCTCGTCCGTGATTATGACGAGACCCATCCGATGGATCAGAAGGCCATTAAAAATACGCGCCTCTGGCGCCTGTAAATCGATTGCAAAACGTCAATTGCATCGCGCATCTCGAAAGAGATGTGAGCCCTTCCCTAAGGCGAAGAAAGGGAATGAATATCTCCTTTCACCCGTTTCGTGTTGTCGACACAACATGGAGAAGGATCACTTCACGTGAAGCATAGAAGTCTTGCCTCACGAGACAACGGATGCAATATAAATCTTGCACCTGTTGAAGTTCGTTTCTCAAACTTGACGCGAATCGCGTTAAGTTTTGAAGCCAGGCTTCGCGTGTTATGTCTTTGACATTGCGAAAAACGCGTTCCAGGCTTGCATCAACGAGCTTTTATCTTGCTTGTTGCCACGAGGCAAGGGCCACTTCTTCTTGACACATTATTACGACCCTAGTATCAGGTCGATTTTACGACGAGTGCCTTTATTCTACGACAAATCGCACGGTTTGGATTCAGGGAATCCATCCTTGAATTCGATCAAATCGCTTTAGAAAGGATTCGTCTTCAAAGTCTCCCAGAATTGGAACGTAAAACGTTCAATCCGAGTCTTCTCATCGAGGATACTTTCGTCCTTCGATGAGCTGCTGTTTATTCTCAGGAAATTCTATCGCTGACCTAATATCGGCCACATACTTGTCATCTGTGACAAGTACGCAGATCTGCTTGACTTTGCTACTACGCAGATCTGCTTGACTTTGCTACTACGCAGATCACGCAAGAATTGTTTCATTTCTAGCGTTGGCAAATACGTTATATGAAGTTAATTTCGGAGGCTCTATTCGATCAAGTGTTCACGCGCCTACACTTGATCCGTTGCTTACTAAGACATTGAGTGTTTCCGTTTCCTCTTTGAAGCTTATTCTTAAAGGTACCGGGGAACTTCGACCACAGGTTTCTGAGGTCTTATTCCCGCAGTTTTCTGGGGACTTCTACCTTCAAGTATTATTTGGGAAGCATCCTTCCTAACTGCCTTCAGCTGTCGTTGCGCTACCACAGGAGATCCTTTACAATCGACTCTCCAGTCGATCTGGTCTTTTGTTTTGTCTCCTAAAGACAGGCATTTTAAGCTTTCTTGGATGTCGCTTTTCAAGCTAGCAACCTTGTTTCGTACCACACATCTCATTCGAGCGGTCGAACTTTGACGCCTCTGCTTGTGCGCAGCCGTCAGGATCAAACTCTGCAGTGTGATAAGTATTCTCACTGAGCTCTTGTGCAGTCATGCAAACGGTCGGACCACAAGTGAGGTCATCGCACTCACTTGAAGGACATCCACACGCTTGTGGACGCTCCAATACGTTCATCAGTTGGCCATCTGATGAACAAGAGACTGGCATCGACACGTCTTGATGCTGCTAGTTTATGCATGGCGGCTCGTACTCTCTGAGACATGGTAATCCAAAGATGAAATCAAAATTGTCATCCAAATCTTGCACGATAATATCATCATCGTACTGTTTACCCTTAATGTGTATTGGATATCAACTACACGTTTCTCAACTGTTATAGATGCGCTGTTGCTAGGCACACTGGCATTCTCGCGAAAGCGATATCGAACATAATAAATTTGAGTCTGGGGTCTTCCAGCGATTGGCGTCGAATAAAGTTATTCGACGCCCCGCAATCGAATAGGGACTTTAGTTGCACTTTATTTGATACTTCTATTTTCAGGGTGATGAGTTTAATCTCATCACCTGGGGCAATTACACACAGTGTGAGGAGAAACTTTCGTCAAAAGACCTGCAAATTCTTTTGACGTTGCTGCATCAGTAGGGCGCTCTGAACTCACCGACCCCGACCGTTTTTGACGATCCGCCTCGCTGTTGCGATTTCGCAACAGCGAGGTCACTCCACTCATAGGCGTAGTGGCCAATTTTTTGGCAAAGGTTACATTTCTATAACCGTTTGTAACTTGAAGAGCGAGGTCTCTCGCTTACATACGAGAGGCCCATTGTTTCTGGACCTCTGTTTTTTTTGTCGTCTCGGAGGACGATAAGCTCCAGAGTGAACTAAAGCCTGTCTAAGACTGAAGTCCTCCTGTTCCGCTATAGAGATCGCTTGGTCGAGCGGCTCTAGTTCAAGCCCGAAAAGGTGAGGCTTAATAGGGCCGTCTGCAAGACCTTTAATAGACACAGTTACCGGTGTTCGTTCAATAATTGGATGACTAACGATACAATTGACCAGGCATCGTGTGCTGAGCATAAGGCGTGAAGGTCACGCTTGCCCTGCTTCAAATCCAGGAGCTCGGTCAAGCCCTGAATTCGGCACGTGGTGGCTCAAATATTTGCCTGAGCCGGGCCTTGAAGACCTCATACGACCAAGAAACTAATGGGTTGTGAAGCTTGAGCAAATGCCAAATTTTTCTTATGCCGCGTCATCATTGATGGGGGAGCTCCAATGGCGTCGTCTAATTCGACAAACCATCTTAAAAGGGAGTCGCCTTCGACTGCCTTAAACTTAGAGGTTTCTATCTGTAAGCTTTTGGGTCGACGCGGAAACGTCGGCTTATAACCAGCATTTACATGCTGCTGTCTCAGCATTTTTAATTATAAAGCAAGTTTCGAGACACCTAATGTTCACTGTTATTAGTGTCAGGTCAACATGTATTACCAGTACTAGTGAAAGGTGCCCCGTTACACCTGGTAGCACGTAGTCCATTCAGCAACCTACGCACTTCCATCGAACATGAACATGTTGGATGAAGAAGGAGGGAGCTTCCCACCCCCTTAAGAAGGTCATCACGCCACACGTGAAGAGTTTACTCATCTGAGTGACCTTGATTGGAGAGCGATCGAACGAATGAGTTCGGTCGTAGGCGCGCCAGCTGTTGGCGCTATGCTGTACAATCTGGGAGGAGAAGAACAGCATGCGGCCATAGCCGAGTTCATACAACACGAACTTAATGCGGCCCGAGATGAAGTAGCCTTGCTTCACCAGCAAGGCTCTCAACACGCAGAAGTTGAGATAACAGGTTCACGACACAAGGGTACAGAGAAGGCTCCAAAGTAGCTTAGGGGCTTTAGCTACCAGAGGTAATTTGAAGAATTACAAATTAAGGAAAGAAAATTTGTATTGACATATTTAGTTTATCTACCACTGATTTTATTATATTAATATCTATCTAAGTACAGCGCCTTCTTGCGTCCCGCACAATTGTCTTATAACGATTGGCGGGGTTAATTTAGACTTAAATCAACCAATCAACAGATCTTATATCTTATTGCATTAATAATTTCTAATTTGGAAATATTGAAACTATTTAAATCAAAATTAATAAAGATAATAACTTTGTACTTCTTTATTATTTCCTCTCATAGGTAATAATATTTATTATTCCTCTTATAGGAAATAATACCTATGTAACGGACACATTTTACACTTATAGTGTAGGCGGGTATGTCTAAATGCGGCCACGATCTACCTAGACACACACACTCCCAAGCATAGCGAGGAAGCGGTTTGACCGTCTTCTCTTGCGTGCAGTGAGGTAGTTGTAGTTGGCGCCTTAGTGACCTCACTTGATACCCTAAATACTCTAGTAAAGTGTCATCACGAAAGCGGAAATCTGGCTCCTCGTGCGAACTTACTAAGTAGACAGTAGTTTTTCGACTGATTTATATTTAATCGCTTAAATATAATGCCTATTTTACCAATCAAAAATGTCGTCTCTGTAGATAGCACTAATATGTATTGCAAGCGTGGTCACAAATGTGAACCACTCCCGAGTGGTGGGTCTTATTACGCAGTCCCCGTTAAGTCCACTTTGTGTACGTAAGTAGATGGTCAATTACTTCACTTGACCATCTCCTTAAGTACACCAAGTGGACTTAACGGGGACTGCGTAACAATAGGGCAACTTTAGCTCGTTACAGATAGACTCAATAAGTTTCTTAGTTCTATATAACTAAAAGAGACTCAGGGATTCGTAGAGCGAAAAGGCAACTAGCGCTCGAGAGTATGTCCCTATGTAACGGGGCACTGCCGACTTGTACTGCTTCAGTACAAGTCCACTTCGCACTGCCTCAGTGCGAGTGGTGTCTCACGTCACTTCACGAAAACTAGTACGTGCAGAGGAAGTCTTCTCATTAAAACACTTGCTTTAAAGAGGGTTAATTAAAAACTGTATTATTATAATTAAGTTCTTCTTGTCTATCTACTTTATACGTGGTGTTACACAACGTGAATGCGCCCCTGTTTGGAGGTCGACTACGAATGCGAGTCGGACGAAATGTCCGACTCGGGGAGAACGGAACATTCGCCTGATCATCGTCAGGCGGCTGACTATAAGCCTTCAAATGAGGGGGGGCTCATTCGAGTAGACGTGGGGGCTCATTCGAGTAGACGTGCTGGTAGCATTTGCTACAGCATGTTCGGTTCCGACGGCACAGGGGACGGTGCTGGCGATGAGGAATCATCCTCATCGCCAGTACCGTCTCCTGTGCTGTCACCCGCAAATATTTCTGTGCGTGGCGATGACGATGGAGTAAGCCATCGTAATAGAGGTTCTTGAGGTACCCCTGATTGAGTGGGTACCACTCAAGGTATCGTAGACACGAAAATGTCTCGTCTTGCCCTGGAGAAGAAGCCGTGGCTTTTGCCCGAGCATCTAATTAATAGCTTGTCTGGAGAGGCTACTCCCCACAATAAATATCCATTATCTATTGCGACAAAGCTACATGGCATTGATCCCAACGCGAAGAACTTTCGCGCTGAGGAAGATTTTATTCGATGCTTTTTTTCAAGCATCGATGGTATAGTGGCAACAATAAGCGAGATAAAGTCTCGCTTATGCAAGCCTGGAGCGCATTCATTCGCAATGTCAAAGACTTAACGCGATTTCGCGTTAAGTTTGAGAAACGAACTCCAACCGGTGCAAATTATAAATTGCATCGGTTGTCACGTGAGGCAGGACTTCCATGCCTCACGTGGGGTGATTCCTGTTCGTGTTGTGTTGACAACACGAATCGAGTAAAAGGGATGTCTATTTCCTTATTTTGTCCTGGGGGAGGACTCACATCTGTATCGAGATGCGCGATGCGATTGACGTTTTGCATACCGACTTACATGCACCAGGGCCGCGTGCTTTTCGTTGGATCTTCTGAACCATCGGATGGGTCTCGTCATACTGACGGACGAGGCCCTCACAAACAACAATTAGCTGAGAATGAGGCTCCCAGCTGTCACGTGAAGGTGGATAACCGCGCCAGCGAACAATATAATTCGTTCGCTCCCCCTTCACATCACGGTGGTTTCGGATACGTTCCAGAAGGAAACGTTGTCCATTGTGGGAATCCACCAATGGTTGTGGCGGAGGAGGAAAAATTAGATCCGACCCAAGTGTCGGATCTAGAGTCGAAGATCGCTAAACTCGATCGCTTCCTCCATAATTTGGAGGAAGGACTTGATTACGGGTGCAATACGCGTCGCTCGTTAGAGCAGACGGTGCAGGCTCATCTTATCAGACGGTTGGAAGACCGTTCGAATAGTGCGTACTCCATGTTGGAGTACGGTCGAAATTATCACGCTCTTCGTGATGAGCTATCGTCAGCTCTTCGCGGTTTCGAGGATCTTTGGACCCGACATGAGAATCTCCAAATTCAGCATGAGAATCTGCTTTGTGACCACAAGAATATTTTAGCGATTCTTAAAAAGGGTGGTCAGATCCATCTTCGGGAGAAACCGCGTACAGATGCTACGGGCGGAGCCGACCAACGTAAAATGTAGGATACGTTTGCTTCCTACTTGGCAATTCTATTGTGGATGAATTGCCTCTGCGACGCAATTCACGGAATGGCCCAATGAATTTGGGTAGTAGTTTACTGCTACTCACATTAGTGACTACACGGTTAGGTAAGCTTATAGTAGAGAGTAGTACTAGGTCATTCACTTTAAATGAAAAAACGAATGCTCTTCCATGTTTGTCTGCGTTCCGTTAATGACGGTCAACTGCGTTAGCAATAGAATCCTGTACGAAACGGATTACTGATTCTCGAGTCAGCGGAAATTCCTCTACGGACTCATTTGTTGTGTCTTTTTCAGTGCGCTTTGTGCGCGCTGCCATGACATCTTTCTCATCTTCGATTTCTTCAACGTCGACATCACTCGCGTCGTTGTTAACTTCGACGCGTGATGAGCATGATTGACGCGTTCCGTCTGACCATCTGTCTCTGGATGATCAAAGTTGACACAATTAGTCGTGTTCCGAGAGATCGGAACATAAATTGCCAAATCTCCATCATGAATCTTGGATTTCTATCCGAGACCAGTTCACGGGGTAACCCATGGAGTTTGAATACCGTGTCGATAGAGACACGGGCACAACCGGAGCCGTGATTGACTCAAGGTGTACCATCTTGCTAGATCTGTCTACAAAAACAAGGATTCCATTGTTTTTGTGATCATGTTTGGGAAATATGAAGCCGAAGTCCATTGATACGGACTGTCAACACTCTGCCGGAAGTGGTTGAGGTTGAAGAGGTGCACGGAATGAGAGGCTAGGCTTCACCCGTTGACATACCTCGCAAGCACGAATGTACTTGCGCACGAACTGATACTGGCGGGGCCAGTAAAAGTCGCGACTTATTGTGAGAGAAGTCTTCTCACATCCACGATGCCCACTTGTTGGTGCATCGTGACACTCATACATGATGTGCAAGCGCAAATCATTGTGAGTTGGGACGACGACGCATAAGTGTCGCCGGCAACGGCTGTGTAATACAATAAGCCATGCGTGTTGTGTATCGATCGGATGACGATCGATATAAAGCCGATAAATCTTTAGAAGATTTGTCGGATGGATCTATCAGATGATTTATGAAACGCAGAAGGTCGTAATCTTCTGCGTAGGCCTTCTTTATGTCATCAATAAAGGTTGATGACGGAAAGCCTGTAATTAATGTTGCAATAGTGAATTATCTCCACTTTTAGAATGCGCAGCCGGCTCGAAATCGGGTCAGCATGATAACGCATCCGCGACGACATTAATTCGTCCTGGTTTATATTCCACGAAAAAATATAATCCGCGAAAAAGGATAGCCACCTCGCCATACTCTGCGAGAGGTGTAGGCTATTTACGGCCGTGTGTAATGACGCATTGTCCGTATATACGGTGAACAGTCTATCTCCGAGGAGATAGACCCTAAACTTAGCCAGTGCATATTTCATGGCAAGGAGTTCCTTGTCATGCACTGGGTAATTGCGTTCAGCTGTTTGCAGCTGACGCGATTGAAAACAGACGACGCGCTACGCGCCGTATGTACCGCATTGCATTAACGCACAGCCGACTGCGAAATCGCTGGCGTCACAGACCACATGGAACGGTCTCTCTTGATCTGTAATCGACAAGACGGGCGATTGCATCAAGCTTTGCTTAATACCGCAAAGGAACGCTGACCCTCAGCATTCCATAGCCATTTCTCGTCTATTTTCAAGAGACGATAGAGATGAACTGTCATCTCGGCATAATTGCGGGAGTATTTTGGTGCAAGTACGCCGCTAGCCCAAGAAACTTTTAAAGTTGTATGACATCGACTGGAACTGGCAAGTCGGTAATTGCCTTTATCTTTACAGAATCAGGGTACACGCCGTGTTTACCGACGATGCATACAATAATTGGTATTTCACTTGCAGCGAATATACACTTCGTGAGATTTGCGTACAACTTTTGCTTGTATGAACCTGACGAACGTGAGGTTTATGAACTTCCACGTCCGTCTTTCCGTCCATGGTCCAGCTATGGTCGATCACATCGTCAAAATAACTCGGTGCGAATTCTTGCACGGGTCTTACCAAATTCGTTACGCTTCTGTTGAAGATTGCAGGGGCGTTACAAAGCCCCTGTGGCATTACTAGCCATTCTCAGAGCATCCCAGTGGCAGTGCTCACTGCTGTGTACGGGATGTCCCATTCGCGCATAAGGATCTTATAAAATAGATCCATCAGATACATAGACGAATAGATGGTACTCTTAGGCATACCATATATGATTGCGTCTTTTCTAGGTATCGACGTTTGAGATGGTACCGTTGCAGCATTCAGTTTATTGAACGCGTGCACTATCCGCCACCCTCCTGTGGCCTTTCGCGCACAGAAGGTCGGAGAGCTATGTGAATAGCTGTTTCAGGGAATACATCCCTGAATTCAATCAAATCCTTATATCAAGGATTTGTCTTAAGTGACTCCATGGATTAAGTAGAATATCTCTCAATCCGAGTCTTCACATCGAGGACACTTTCGTCCATCGATGAGCTGCTGAGAATTCGTTCGTTTTCTGCAAAAATTACCGCTGACCGTATATCGGTTACGTCCTCTGTGACGAGTACTCAGATCTGCTTGATTCTACCACTATGCAGATCTGTCAAAAACCGTTTAGGTTCTAGGGTTGGTAATTGAGTTATCTCCGAAGTTGACTTCGGAGGCGCATACGGATTAAGCGTATAAGCGCCTACTCTTGATCCGTCATTAACCAAGACATTCAATGTCTCGGTTTCTTCTTGGGATTTATCCACAGGCTGCCGAGGAATTATTTCCTCGGGATGCTGAAGTCTGGTCACTTCAGCAGTAACTTTTTGAGGAGATATCTCCTCAAGTACGTAAAGACTTATTCCCTCAAAGCCTTCCGACTGTGAAAGCGCTAGCACAGCCGCGTCCTCTACGGTCGACTCTCTACTTGACCTAGGATCATCGTGTTGTCCCTTTTGGATAACCGGTATCTTCCTTGAATGTCACGTGCTAGGCGTACATTCATTTTTCAATCCACTCGACTTATTCTAGTGGTGGTCCTTCGGCGCTGCCTGTGCATTCGCACAGCCGCCCGCAGCTGACTCAACAGTGTGATTAGTAATCACACTTTGATCTTGTCCCGTCGTACTAAGGAACGTGCCACAAGTGAGGCCGTAGCACTCACTCGTAGTCCATCCACACGCCTGTGGACGCTCCAAGACTTTCATCAGATGACCATATGATGCACCAAGTGGCAGGCATCTTTATGGATCGATGCTGCCAGCTAATTCTTGGCTCATACAAACTGAGCAACAGTAAACCGAGGATGACATCAACTTTGTCATCCAAATCAGGTACGATATAATCATCATCATACCGTAAATCTTTTAATGTGTAGTGAAATTTCACTACGCCTTTCGTTACTGTTATCGATGCGCCTGTCGCTAGACGCACCGACATCCTCGTTAAAGGGATGTCGCGCTCAACATATTTGAGCCTACGACCCTCTAGCGACTGGCGACGAATAAAGTAATTCGACGCTCCACAGTCCACTAGGGCTCTAACTAAAAAACTATTTGTCCCAATTAATTTTAAGGTATGAGGGATACCTCATCACCAGGTGCAGAGACACATAATTGTTGTGTGGCTAGAGCAACTTTCGTTAAGAGATTTGCAAACTCTCTTGAGGTTGCTGGATCTGTAGGTCTTTGCGCCCTTACTAACTCCGACCGTTTTTTGGCTGTCCGCCTCGCTGTTGCGATTTCGCAACAACGTCGGACCCGCGACTGTTGCCCCTTTTGGCATTCGGTTATAATTATGTTCAGTACTTTCGGTACTGGGCGTGGGGCACTACACTCATGAGCGTAGTGTCCTAATTTTTGGCAGCGATGGCATTTCTGCAATTGCTTATTGCTCGAAAAGCGAGAGACCTCGCTTTCGACGTAAGAGAGGTCCATGGGTTCTGAATCTAACTCGTGTCGTCTTGGATGACGATACGATGACGAACTAGCTTAAGCCTGTTTTAAGCTAAAGTCCTCCTGTTCCGCAACGGATATTGCTTTTTCAAGCGAATCCAGTTCCAAGCGGAACAGGTGGGTTTTTACGGGACCATCCGTAGGACCTTGCATGAACACCGTTATTAACGTGTGTTCATGGACTGGGTTATTTGTAATACAACTCGCTAAGAGTCGTATGTGCTGCGTGAACATCACGCTTGCCTTGCTTGAGTTTCATAAGCTCTGATCGAGCTCTGAACTCAGCCCTAGGCGGTTCAAACGTCTGTTTGAGCCGGGCTTTAGAAGCCTCTAGCGACCCAAAGACATGTGAATCGCGCAACTTAAGGCCTAGAGCTCATGTTTTGGCACGACCTGCCAAATTTGATTGAGCGAATGCGACTTGCATTTGCTCGTCGACGATGTGACGAGCCCGCATGGCATCGTCCATCTCGACAAATCATCTTAAATGGGATTCTTCTTTGATTCCCCTAGAGATGTCAATCTTTAAGGTTTCCGGACGACGCGTGTGCGTCATCCCAGTTACAGGGGTCTGTACCTGCTGTAACCTCAACAGTTTTGCCTCTTGAGAGCCTTGCTGATTAAGCAAGGCTACCTTCTCCTTCGCCTCGTCGAGTTCATGTTGTATAAACTTGGCGATGGCTGAATAAACGGCATTTTATGTGATAGCTACTCCTTTCTAAGTGGCTAGAGAGGAGTGCGGTCGAACGAAAGAGTTTGACCGTAGGGAACGATGCCATCTTGGTCATGCTGTCCGGTTTGGACAGAGATTTGATGCGTATTTTCATTATCATCTAACATGTCCATGTTAGATGATGGAGCTGTGGTATTTGGACGGACTCTAAAGTGCTTCCAGGTGTAACGGGTTACTGCCGACTTGTATGCTTCAGTACAAGTCCACTTCGCACTGCCTCAGCGCGAGTGGTGCCTCACGTCACTTCACGTACACTAGTACGTGCAGAGGAAGTCTACTCTTTAAAACACTTGCTTTAAGAGGGTTAATTAAAAACTGCATTAATATAATTAAGTTCTTCTTGTTTTTCTACTTAATACTAACTCATTTATAAACCAATACAAAACATGTACTAAAAGTCTTATCTGTCTTTCTCTTTGCGCGCTGACTGGACCACGAAAGTAGATATAATGGTCTATATCAATGGATAAGCTTTTAGAATATTACCATGTAAAGTAATATTCTTCAGATATTCTCTACCTTTTAGATAATATATTAATAAACAACCTTTAAGTGTTAATTTCATGTAACGATACACCCCGTTACACCCCTCCTGTCTCTCACAGATCAATGCGCAAGCCTTAGGAACGCACTAGACGCTTGAAGATCAAAAGGGGAAGTGCACTTATTATTCAAATCTAAAACTTTTACCCTTGTAGAATACGTGACGCTCGCTATTTTGAAAAATACGAGTTGCTATGTCGGTTTTGTTTGGAACAAAAATTGAGCTACTTTTAATGGCTGCAAAGAATTCGGTAGATCTTCGTCTGTTACCGCATTTAATCTTGCCAATGCAACTGCGATTCGTGCATAAGACCCCACAAGCTCATCCGGGCTCACATGTCCTTTGTAGCTATAGAATAAGGAGTAATTCATCAAAAGCTGTTAAATCGCGTCCTGCATAAGCTTTAACACAAGCTGCTAAAGACGGTGCATACGTGAATGGTCCAAATCCAGAAGCTGCCGCCACGACGCATGCTGGACGAGTGCATGTGCCTTTACCCATTAACATTTGCAAAAAGGGTACGACGCATGGGTAATTCGGCAAGATCATTATGCTCTATTAACAAGACAATTAAGGGCGAAGTAAACCTTCACATTACAATATTTAACCGTATTTTTAGAAACTGTTATTAAAACTCATCATTCTCGATGGGCGAGACGCCATGGGTAGAAAAGCGCTATGGAGACTGAGTCACCGAAAAGCCCCCTTTCTACATGGATTTGCGTCTCTGGCTTGAAGTCATTTAGGCCGAGAAATGTCGGGAGAGAAAAGATCCGAGCCAAAGTATCACAAATTCGGCGACCAAAATGGCTCAACTTTAAATTATAAGTGAGGCAAGATATTTGAGCTGTTGGGAAGACAGGTGGAGTGGCAAGGGCAAATAGAGAAGGAAGGCAAAGGAAAGAAAGGGATATCGTTTAAATCACCCCGAGGTAGTGTGTCCGTGCGACCTGCTTGAAGTTACTAATTCTACAGATTAGACGCCAGTCTTTTCTATTAACAAACGATCGTCATGAGAAATCGAAAGCAACATTTCGGTAAATTAAGCGACTCGATAAGCGGATCTGTTGAAAAAAAATCATGCGGCACCGGCGTGTGTAAATGGCGGGCCGTATAATACAGCCACGGTAGCCTGCTGACAGCGATCATTTAAACTTACATGCATGGTAGAAGGCCATTAAAGACGCGACAAATTGTGAAATAAAGGGTGACGACATAGACATCAATATCGATAACCTTGCCTTTTTCTGCCGCACACAGAAGCTCAGTGGAGTCGATATTTAGTACACAAGTGCAAGGGAACGATTACTTTTGCCCCTGAGTTGTAGGACATTCCTGTTAGGAGCGGCACTACTGTTCGACTTGAAGTTCTTTTAAAGGCCAAAATACTTAAACGCGAGCACCTTGGGCAGAATTGATCGTCCGTCGTGCAATTTTCTGTTTAATAATTAAATCAAAGTTAGCCACACGTTGCCGATCCCGATCATTCTATTGATTAGAGGTATATTTGTAGCGGCGGCAGGTCATGGTACCGATGTCTCTGTCACTTTGCAGCGATGGATACTAGCAAAATAAAAATTGACTTAGAGTATCTTGCGCTCATTTTGCTTTGAACCGTTGCCGGTATTGAATGCCTAAAAGTGATTTTGATATTCAAGAAAAAGCTCTTATCTGTAAGTAACATTTCGCTGCACGATGAAGTCACTTTGCTCCATTTCTTAACACACTGAAGGCCAGGTATTACCTTTTGGTGACTCCTAGTCGATCCTATTACATCCTGGATAGTCTTGCGCTACGTTGGTGGAAAAGATGACCTGGGTCGGCAATCGTCTTGCTCTTGATGGCGTTTGAAACGCACCACTTAAATTTCCTAGCTCCAATTCGCTGATTTTATTTAAGTTGTGTCTCGGCTACTTTGAAGCACCGTCGAAACGACAGAAGCCAAAGGCAGGTACTACAACAGCTGCTCATTAGATTCGATGTTGCTACATATGTGACTAAAGATGTTAAGCTTCTGTGAACTATTTGCGGTGTGGAAAGTAGTGCTGACCAGAAATGGCCATAGATCATACTATTCTCTGTACAGAAACACTTTCAAAGAAGGACTGGAACGACCATTTTCCTCGAAAGATCTGTGGAAGAGCTAAACGAGCGTCGATGGTGGATAATACGAGGGAATCCCGTCTACACAGAGGTCCATCTTGGAGCAATAAAACAGCATAATGTCCTATCCAACGTCCTTCTAATTCTTATCTGGCTTGTAGTCTCGTTTCTAGACGAATTGTCACGATGGTATCAGAGACCTGCAATCAACTCGTTCGACCTGAGCCCAAGTTTGTTATCACATGTATCAAATCTCGCGATAAGATTACGTTTCAATATTTAAAAGGGTATTTGTATACAGCTCAAATCCATCGCGGTAGTCTCCGCTGGGGCCTTGGACTTCAAGAGATCGTACACACGACTTGAAGATTCAAGCATTACTGCCCCAGCCTTTTTGGTGCGCGATGACACTACCACGGGTCTACACTTTTCTCTATTCTCCGTGTTAAGCAAAATGAAAGATTTTGATCGACGTGCAAAAGTTCCTTATTGCTTTTCGTGCCTAAATTGGTCACATTGAAATAAAGAAAGATACCAGCTGCGCCGACGCAGCTGATCCTAGACAAGCCGTCGGCTCAGCGGCTTGTCTAGTGCGATACGATGCACAACGGCAGTCCAGCAATGCTATGCTACAGTCCATCACAAATATTTATGCCCAGACGAACCAGCACAGACAAGCGTCTAACAAAAACAGATTGCTGGCGCCAGTCAGTACCTCCTTTCTTCTTGACGCTCCTCTCTACGTGCTTCCCTCTTGCGGTCTGGCAAATGATTCTGGGCAACTTTATTCCAAAGAATGTGAGAGGAAAGTTAAATCAGGCTTGTTCTGCCCACGAGTTTCCCACACAAACCTTCAAGCGACGAAGCAAAATTGCCAAAAATCTTCATGTATCCGCCTCAAAACACCACTATCATTGCATCTTATAGGTTATTTCAGAAATTGGCCACATCCTAACAATACTTTGATTGCCTTGTCATTTCGAAGCCATCTGTTGATAAAATGGTCGATCAAGTGCTCACGCGATAAGCAAACACACACGAATCGGATTCGCCAACGATTTGTATGTCGATGACATTATGCCTACAGTAGCTATAGAATCATTCAGCCTGTCAAACACCATGCATGATGGTCCGAGTCTATCCTCGGCAAATCGGTAGAAAAGGACACTCGAATAACCTTCTGAATTCTAAACTTTCAAGATGATTGCGCGACGGGACTCGCGATGAATTAAACTTCAAGCGCTTGCGTTCCTTTTGTTGATCAGATGTTTGAGCGTCAAGTGGTGTTCTACCTATGCGACGGCGTAAAGATTTTACAATAAAAAGAAATGAGCCACCTGCGTACGTAATACTTTCTAGCAGTGGCGAAAAATAGGTCCATTTGGCCCACTTCGATGCCACCAGGATGTCCCACATTTGCTGGACACACTTCCTGGCGTGGCGAATTACAACCACTTCGGCAGCGTGACCTTCGATTAACAGACTAAGATGCCACGGAAACGCATCGTAACAATTAAGTCCAGCTTGGCACTGACACGACGACGGTAATCACCGCAAAAGAGTGCATCTTGTGGCCAGTCACACCATCTTTTTGGTCTCTCACACCGAAATCCAAGGTCAAACGCCTATCTTTAGCGGTCCAGTGCAGTGGCACCCACGCAAGTATCTTTTCATGCATTTCTGGTTTGGGAAAGCCCACAGTGCGAGTTCCAAGTACCCCACTCGCAGCTGAAAAAGCTCGAGGCGAGGTCCTAATGGCCACGTATATTCAAACACGGATTCGTAGAATTGCCGTAGTTGAGGCTGAGTTGGCCAACTCTTTAGCTTTATACATTTGTCAACGCGGCGAAGTGAGGCAGGCACGACTGCTTAGGCGTCGAGCTGTCGCGCGGTGGCTTTTTTCCCACAAGATTAGGTACATCAGTCTAACCCGACCGTAGGAATAGAAAACGCCGTAGACTTTTTCCACACGTAGAAGAGGCTAAACATGAGACTGTATCTGTGAGCCTTCCAAGTTGCGTATCGCCTTCTTCTTTGCAAGCTGTTTTTTGTTTGATTTTGCCTTCTTGAATCCCCACGTACGGGATTCAAACTGGATCTTCAATCCTCACGCGATTTCGATTGAAATCTCCTCAAGCGCGCGCTTACTGTTTTCAACACCCCAAAAACTCGCCTTGAAAAACTTAAAAGGTCGTTCGAATAACACAAGGGCCAATTCCCTCATCCTATAAGACCCTCGAGGTTATACAAACATGAGGACGACAGTGGTCAGCTCTTTCTGCGAGCGTGGGTGAAAAAGAGGCTCGACAGTGAGTCTGGGACGAGAGATGGCGTCGTGTCATTTGAACTCGCCAACAAAAGCTCATTTTTCAATTCGACTTGTTGTCATAAAGCCTTTGTATTCGACAGCATGCCACTGACGCAGTTGCCATCGCTCCAGCATTCACAATATGGAAAGCTTCCGTCCTTACGTGGGTCGCACCCTTTAAACCAATTAAATCAACACTTTCCACTACGACTACAGACGCAACAGTACTTGCATCAGACCCAGCAAGCTCTCGTCCAGCAAACGCCCGTACCCGTTCGAAAAGAGCCCACGACCGTCGATCTGACGCTCACGGGTCCCCTTCGTCGGGGCAAATGGACGCGTGCGGAAGAAGTGTACGCTGCCGCGACAATTTCCTACTTTTGCGACGGCCTCTTGGCAATTCAGTACGGCACGACACTTCGTGGGTACTTGGCCCAACAATTGCATTGTGATCCAATGCGAATTTCCAAGAAACTCTTGCCAGGCTCGGTGTTTGCCGGCATTAAAATCAATCCAAAGATCGGGAGACGGGCATACTATCCGTGCGCCCAGGACTCGCCCACTGCTGCGCACTCGAAAGAAGCGGCGTCGCATCATCTCACTCGACTTCGACGGGCATTTATTCAGAGCATTGAAGAAGAAGAGCACGTGCTCGAAGCGACCGGGATCAAGAATCGTATCAAGACGTACTCGAGTCCCGAGCCCGTGGCCGCGATTGGCCGCAAGCGGAGCTTTGACGACATTAATAGCGTCGTCCAGCCCCACCACGCGGCCGTGGAGCTCACGGAGCCACAAATCTTTTATCGATTTCCCCATTCGACTCCTTTGGCCCTTTTGAGCTCGCAATACGCACCAACGAGTACCACCACAACACTGTGCAAACTACCTAAGCTTGTCGTCCCAAACGACCTCTCTCGTCGTGCGTCCTACTCGACTCAACACCGGAGTGTCTCTCCTGTCACAATAGCGACCTCTACAACAGTTCTACCACCACTACGTGTATCTCTCGTACGAGCGTCCATGGGTTAGCATTTGTGCGCTATGTAAACAGTAGTGTTTTAACGTTTAGTATGAAAGGAGTGTAGCTAGGACCAAGAAGAGCCGAATGCTAAGGCCACAAATGTACAATTCTCGTTTGTAAATATGAAATCTCATATTGTCTTTCTTATCACAACCGAAAAGGAAGCAAAAACACAACCGAATTAAGTACGACCAACAGAATACAAACAACACAAACGAAAAGGAACAAAGCTCCACGGTACTGTTAGTGGTCGAACGCACTTAAGAGGAAAAAAAAACGTTTTGGGAAGGCTTGCAACGGACTGTCTTGAAGTAGTCGGCTGCGCATCTTTATGCGTCTCGTGGGAAGGCAGGAATCGTCACGACGCCGTGACCGCACGTATCCTCTGCGTGAATGTGTGCTGGACACGCACAGCGACGAATGGGTACATTTTTGGCATCTTTTTGCCAACATGTAAAGACTTGTGCAAACACGACAGTTTGACCGTGCACGTGCTGGCATTTCAGCGCCGCGTCTTGAAAAACCGTGCGCAGTTTCTGAACGTCTACCTGTCCGCCCACGTGGTTTTGAATGATCTCGGGCGTAGGCGCGAGTGTCTCGTTCCGTTCGAGATCAATTGCGTGCGTAAAGTAATCGATCTGCGTGAGCCCCGAGCACGTACCATGGCGAGTCCACTCGTGCTTCCAAAACTCGGCATATTGTGGCGATGCGTCCTTGAATTTAACGTCAGGCCAATACTGATGCAATGTTGCGATGCCAAGTTCTCGCTCAATTTTGTCCGCATCAAACGCTTCGTCGGAGCAGAAACTCGGCGGCGCCGAACCACTTAATTCTGGCCACAAACCATGGAGGGTCAAGTGGGTGCGCCAGTACATTTGTGGCGTCTCGCAGCCTGGATACAGGTTTTCCTTGCCAAGACAAAACGTTGGCTGCCAACTCTGTGCGAGGATATACATGTCAAAGACCCGAGGCTGTAAAGCAGTGACCCTCGTGTCAAACACGTGCGAGGCAGTTGCCGCGCTCGTGACGCTCATGAGCGCGGGCAAGAAAGATTTCACGGTCATCGAGACAAAGAGTGTGTGTGTCCAGACGCCTTGCGAAATCCATCATTGACCATCACTCTTGCCCAAAAAAAAATCATGTGCATTTTGTGTATTAAAGAAGTTATAAAAAAAAGAGACCCTAAAATCGACTCTTTTTTTATTGTTTTCGACTCATTTTAATGTTGATGATCCAAATAGGTCTCCGTCGCTCTCCCAATCCGAATCCGAGTCGGAACTTGCAACTTGCATTCGTCCAATGGCACTAGGAAGTGGCGGTTGAACGATCGGAAGAACGGACGTAGCCACTGGATTTAATACCGTGTTCAACTCCGTCGAATTTCGTGCCATTACTGGCTTTGACGCAGCTGTACCAAAAAGGCCTCCATCGTCGTCACTACTGTCCTCACTATTGTCCGACACACTTGTTTGATTCATCATTGGTCTTGGTGGCATTATTGCAGGCATTGAAGCTGTTAAAGGTTGTGGCTTGAATTCTGTGTGTGCATTGGGGGCTCCAAACAAACCGCTGTCATCCGAATCACTCGACTCGCTTTGAACATCCGTCGACTTTGTTTGAAAAGGGGTCGATTTCTTTACGACTGGCGACACAATCGTAGGTTTTGACGCCGTCGTAGTAGCTCCAAAGAGACCTTCATCGTCACTGTCACTGTCACTCAACGTATGCAAGACTTCACGAGACAATTTGGAGACAGGAACGTTGCTGCTTGAAGATTGACGGATACCAAAGAGACCGCCACTGCCGGTACTGTCATCACTCTCGTTACCATTTAAGAGTCCGCTTAACGGACGTCGCGATACAGGCTGCGAGCGAGAACCCAACGCCGTCGGGGGTGCATTCAACACGCCTTCTTCTTTCGACTCGTTGTCACTACTACTACTACCAGACGAACGTCGAGAGACGAGCTGACGAGGTGTAGCACTTGCCATCTTTGGAGTCCATGGCTTTGCTTTGACTGATGCAAAAAGGTCCTTCGTCTTGTCGTCTTCACTGCTATCATCTGCCCGAGAGTAGTCCACGACGGCCACTGGAGCCATTCGTTTTGGCTCCAAAACGGGTCGTCCAAAGAGACCACTCGTAGTGGATTCCGCATCACTGTCACTCGAGGCGACACTCCCCGCTTTGGACCTACGTGACGTTCTTTCATTCATCGGTGGCAAACGAAAACCTTGTGTCAGCGCTACTTTCGTCGACCGTGTGGATTCCAAACGCTCGGGTTTAAATCCTTCGTCATCATCTGACGAGGAAGAATCCAACGAATTAGCGACATTCGATTTGTTACGATGACTTTGTTTCGAAAAAGGCGCTACGCTTTCATCGTCGGAACTGTCAAGAAACGGAGGGTTTCGATGCGTTGTCGATGCTTCAAATGGTGGTAAAACGTCTTCACGACCACGACGACTACCACGCTTGTTTCGTGACTTGAGAACGTCCTTGTCCCTCTCACGCATCGATTCACTCGCGTCACTGTCATTCCATGCAACACCACGAGAAGATTGTGCTTTTGACTCGACCAACCGTCCAAATAAACCACTCGTATCGCTTTCATCATCCGAATCGACTCGTTCTCTCAACGATACCTCGTCTCGTACTACGTGTCCAAACAACCCACTTGTATCACTTTCATCCGAATGCATTCGATATCGTGATACTGAAGCCGATTCGTCCGAACTCGATCGATCATCGCGAGGAATCGAACGTCTTGTACCACTTGAAGAGTTCGAGTCACTCGTCGAATCGGACTCGAAACTACTACTACTATCGGACGATGCATCACTCGAATCGCTTTCAAAATCTTCTTCAGGAGCTGCGCCTAATCCCAATGTGTCGTCTTCGAGAAAATCACGTGTACCAATGATAAATGGTAATGGTCTTTCATTGTAAATATCCAAAACCGTCTCAAAAGGACTCGACGCGTCCCTCTCGTCGTCCTCCTCTTCGTCCATCATCACAAAGAGCTTCATTGCTTCAAAACCCATTTCCAATGCCGATCGATATTTATTCACAATTGACGCGGCGGTGGCTTTTGTATTCTCTTTTGGTTCCATGCCTCCATTATTGGGTTCCGTACGTTCATGTTCGTTCTCTTCTTGTTGCGTTTTTAATTCCACGCTACTATCGTCAGTAATCATGAAATCCTCTTGTTCTTCGTCGTACACGCGGTTTTCAATAAATTGGTTGTTCGAAAGCAATAGAAATGCATTCAATGTGTTCTTTAAACGTACGTGGGCCGAATCGGCTTCAAGCGCAATGTTCCGTACACTGTCGTCCAAGTCTTTCGTACGTGCAAACAAATCCGCCGAAAATCGTTTCAAATACGAGTGGAGATCTCGGTCGGAATGGAGCGTCCAATTCGTCACTTCTTGCGCAAAATCCGACAAAGTTTTGGTCTCTGGTGCCTTGGGAACACTATCATCGGACACAAGATCGTCGATAGACGATTCTACTTGAATATTTGCGTCATCTTCGTCAAAAGGAGGTGGTGGTGGCGGTGGAAGGACAGCCAAAGCTCTCTCGGACGGTGGTGGGGCTTGAAGAGCCAGCATCTCGGTCTTTGCTGCTTCTTGAAATACGGATTCTGATTTGCTATTAATTGTTTCAGCCAATTAAACAACCTATCGAATCGACGTCATCGGGTACGGGGTACACTTTTTTTTATAAAATCAACGAGGTGTTCTGAAGGGTACCCCATCCGTTGCAGTACCCACAAGACCATGAAAGACAGCACGAAAGCCTCGGAGTTGCGACGGCTTTTTGCGACGTTAGAGCAACAGATTCAGGAAGACCAGCTGCTTGAAGGGGAGGAATGGTATCTTGTATCCACTGTATGGTGGACACGCGTGGTAGGCACGTTCGTGACGGACGAAACAGACAATGAAGTGGACGACTCGGACGATGCATTGCCGCAGGGACATACTGACTTACAGGTGCACAATGCTGTGTTACTCGATACGAATCGATCAAGTCGTACGCGTCATGTTACGGTGCTAAAACCCATGCTGGTACGATGCACACCACTTTCCTAGAATCGACGTCAACAGGTGCTCATTTGTCATTGAAATGCCACTACAAAATGTAGCTTGAAGGTCCAGATTACCGTCTTGTGAGCCAGCGTGTATGGAATCAATTGTCCGATCACTTTAGCTTTGATTGGGAGATTCCACGACCCGTTGTGACGCGAGAACCAGCAAAAACGCGGGTTATTGAGGTCTATCCTGTCATTTTTGAGGTAAAACAACCCATTTTTCTCGCATCCAAGCAGCCACGTTGACACCATTGACTTGCTCTGTACTAGGTACTGGCATGGTCGATGGATTGCGAGTATCCTGTCGCTATAAAAGACGATGAAGACAAACCATGGATCGTATCTGCTCCGACCACGTGTTTGGTAACAGATTTACAACAACACCTGTGGCGTGTTGCACGTACATTTCCTCTCTGCAAGAGCTTTTTAGAAACAACCAACGAGACTGGAAAGACTGCGGTACAAGTATGTTATCGACGCCATCACGACGCAATCTGGACACCATTGGAAAGGGCTTTTGTCATGCCTGGCACGTCGTTGCATGGCTCTATGGCGACGTTAGGTGAACGTCATGGTACTTCTCACGGAAGACTTGCGGATTTTCAGCTGGAATCACGTGGAAACGAGTATTTGTATCAATTGTTACTAGAAAGTCGATTTATGTCGAAATCAAGCGAGGTCGATTGGCGACACGGACGGTTTTATAGTGATATTCAAGCAAATACATGGCGTTTTACGCTTGAAAAGGGACAATTGCTCGATGCGTTGGATACCGACAAGAAATGGTATGAATCACGGGTCGTGGAGTTGCAAAAAGGAGCGATTAAAGTCCATTATCGTGGCTGGACATCGAAATGGGATGAATGGCTTGATCGTATGTCGCCTCGACTTGCACCGCTGTATACAAACGTCCCACGATGGCGGGAGTTTCAACGAGGCGACCACGTGCTTGTAGGAAAGAATGTAGTATCAAAAACATTTCCCGAGTGGCGCGTGGCACAAGTGACGTCGGTTACGAAAGGAATGGCGAATACTTCATTACAGATTGAGCTGGAGGTGGATGGAATGACGCAATGTATGGACGCACAGGATGAGTTATTGTGTCCTGTAGGGACTCACAAGGCAGTGAATGGATCGCGTTTTGTCACGTCTCCTGTTGCGGTCTCGCCTTTTGCGTCTGTAGATGATCAATTTGAACGACATAAGGTCATGGGACGTGGTCGTCCCGAGTTTGCAGGTGTCGTAGGACTCACGAATCTTGGTAATACGTGTTTTTTAAACAGCATGCTACAGTGTTTAATCAATACAGCGCCCTTACGAGCGTATTTCCTTCAAAAGGACACGAAAACCGGGCATTTATTCTTTAGTACCGAATTGAATCGAACGAATCCCCTTGGTATGAAAGGAATGATGGCCGTGGTGTTTGCTACACTTGTACGAAAGATGTGGAGTCAAGAATACACGACGGTCACCCCTCGAAAGTTTAAAGCAATTATTGGACAATATGCGCCTCAATTTGCCGGGTATCAACAACACGATAGTCAAGAATTGATGAATTTTGTACTGGATGGACTTCACGAAGACTTGAATCGCGTCCATTCCAAGCCATCAACAACGCTTGTGGAACACAATGGACGTTCCGATGCGGATGTTGCCAACGACGCATGGCACCAGTATTTACGTCGAAATGACAGTGTGATTGTCGATAATTTCATGGGTCAATTACGAAGTCACGTGACGTGTAGTAACCCCACGTGTGGACACGAATCCATAACCTTTGATCCTTTCATGAGTCTCTCGGTTCCAATTCCAGCATACGAGACAAAAACGATTCAAGTCCAATTGTATTGGGCAAATGGGAACCTTCCAACCAAATATGCCATGACGCTTTTGAAATATGAAACGCGTCTTGAAAACGTGGTTGAGAAATTAAGTACCTTCTCGGGCATTCCCACGTCACGAATTTTTGTCGTCGAAGTCCGCAATCATCGCATTCATCGTGCCTATAGTCATACGCTGGCGATTGAAAAACTTCGAGAGAATGTTTTGCATGCGTATGAACTCGAACTTGCCGTAACGGATTACGTGTTTGCATCGCCCACGATTTGTCCACCAACGTCAGTATTACGGAACGAAAAAGATTATTTGAAACGTATGTATCTTGTGGAATTAGTACATCAAGCTCCCGTGGGTTCCTCTCCGGTAGATGGACGAACATGTATTGAAAGTTCTTCCATCGTGGAACTTGCTCGCTACGAATCGAAACAACGACGTGTGGATGTGGAATTGTTTAATACGCCATTACTTGTGTCAATTGATCCAACGTGGACGAAAGCATTGATTCATGAAAAAGTTTGGCAAGTGGTGCATCGACTTGTTGCGACACGAGGGACGGAGAAAAAGGATCTTAATGTGCCGTATCGACTTCACGTGACAGCCGCAACAAATGAAGGCGTCACGTATTTTGAAGACTTGTCACGCGAACATGAATTTGTGGACGTGACAGGAAACCAGACGCGACCATTTAGTTTAACGCTTGAGTGGCATCGTCATGGGTACGTTTTGCGTTGTTGATGTATTGTTTGTGTGGTTTAGAATTGTAACTTTACCGCGTTGGGGTACGGCAGGTACCATCGAAGTTACGACGAGACATTAGCCAAACGAATTGAGCTTCATGAGTCGATGAAAAGTCTTACACTCGCGACGCCGTTTAAAGCGTTGACGCTGTTTGATTGTTTACTGAAATTTACGGAACGGGAACAATTGGGTGACACGGATACGTGGTACTGCCCCAAGTGCAAAACTCATGTTTGTGCATTTAAGAAGTTTGATTTGTTTTCGTTACCGAAAGTTCTCGTGTTTCATTTAAAACGATTTCGATATGCACAGAATTCGTTTTATTTACATCGTGACAAGATTTCGACGTTTATTGATTTTCCGATCGAAGGATTGGATTTAAAGGACTTTGTGGTTGGACCAGGGAAGGGTACGGTGCCTGTGTATGACTTGTATGCAGTTTCTGAGCACATGGGAGGCCTTGGGGGTGGACATTATACGGCAGTTGTTAAGAATCCTGTGCATTTGAGATGGTTTGCATTTAATGACAGTCATACGAGTGTTACGTCCGCGCAAGCGGCCGTGTCGTCAAAAGCGTACGTGTTGTTTTATCTTCGTCGCGAAACATTGAGTGGAAGCAGTAATGAACGAGTGGAAACGAGTGAGTAGCGTTTTCAAAGGCAGTTTTTTTTGGCGTGTGGACGCGGTTTTTCGGGGTCGCGTTTGATTCGTGTGTTGAGTCGGAGATTCAAGATTGATAAGTAAAGGGACGGAGACTAAGCAGTTAGATAGTTTGGAATGAAATGGTTTTTTTTTGATGAAATTATGTTGCGAGAGACTCGAGGACTGCATGAGGATTGTTGGTGAGTTTGACGTGTCGTTTCGATCGTTTAAGTCTTTAACTCGCGCTTTGAGGTGTGGGCGCATACAGAGCGGCTTATTCTATAGCGTTCGATGTTTGTGAGCACTTGAGGGATATTGAGTCACGTTTGAAACGCGAGCTCTGGGAGGTCGTTGGAGTGGCAGTTGTTGAGCGTCACCACTCGAAAGATATACGATACAAAAATGGAGTTTTGTGCGATGCGGGTGCGGTGACTGTGGCCATGTTGATTGCATGATCAATTGGGCATTGCACGCGAAGAGAAGTATTGATTGAATCGAGAAAACGTGCGACTTTATCTCTTGAATGTACAAGTCGATTGTCACGACTTCCTCATTAATCGCCTTTTGTTTAATTCACGAGTGAATAGTATGCAAGTCGAATCTAAGGAAGAACGGCAACTCTATGAATTAATAAAACTTACCATAATTAATAACATGAATTTTCACAAGACTAGTGGGCATTCTTTTGGGTCGGTTCTTTTACTGGCTTGGTCTTCTTAATGTGATCTTCCGCCGCCGCAGCGACCACGAGCGCTTCTACGGGCGTTGTGTCGAAAGAACGCTGCCAAACCCACGAGAGCCACGCAGGTGTAAGTGCGTACATGACCGTGCTCCAAATGGCGTCTCCGCTTTGCGCTTGGACAGTCTGGTCTTGCACCACGTTACTGACAAATTCTTTAGCATGGTTTTGCACATCATTTTGACTTAAAACTTCGTGAATGGCTTCACTGAGCGTCGTTTTAACACTCTGTTTCACAACTTCTTGTTGCAAAGTAGAGGCAAATAAAAGCGTGATATGCGCATGTATTTCTGGATCTTGTAATAATTGTTTTAATAGCATTAATAGCGACTCTTTTGTCTGGGGATCTGCGACAGTAGATTGCAACAAGGCAATGACTTGACGCAACGTCGCAGGGTCTTGTAATAGCGCCATGACCGTTTGTTTGGTCAAATCTGCCACTGCGATTTGTGTCAATGGATCTTTTAGTGTATTGAGCAAAAATGACATAAGAGCTTTCCGTGTCGATTCTAGCATGACAAGCTATAGGAAGAGTGTGCTTTAATGATTACACCATGGCATCGATGAAATGTGTGCAATCAATTCAATACAATGTACCCGTTGGAGGAACTCGGAGGCTTGAGTCAACACCTTGGGGTCGTTAAGCACCGTCTGGACAATTTGTGACGCAAGTTCCCGCGTGTTGCCTCGCAGTGTTTCGTCCTGAAGCGACCGCGATGCTACTTCGGCTGTGTGTTTGCTCATACCGAGCTTAAGCTCCGGTCCAAAAGCTACGAGACCGACGCTTCCGAGAACAACTGCGCCCATGTACCACCATACGCGCTGGCTACGCATTAAATGCCGCATCATCTCCGGTTCGCTCATGACATCGAGGGGTTTTCTAGGCGGGACATGAGATTTCTCGACGCTAAAGCGTCGCCGACGAATGCTTCTGACGCACGAATGCCAAGAAAGAGGTACATGGCTACATGGCGAGGCTGTCAAATGGCTACGCAGCAGCCCGAATGCGTGCAAACGTCCCATCTCGTTGGAAATACCGAATATGCGGAAGATTTGCAAATGACATCCTATCATACGGAATAAAACCATTTAAATGGACACAGCAAGTTGACAAAAAATGTATCTATGCACGGTTCGTTCGACATGCACCCTCCTAAATGGCTACATAACTACAATACTCAGCGCTAGTGTCAAGCTCAATTCCACTGCACATCATTTCTTCTTAATGCATCCCCACTGCTTCCACGGAGCCTGTGTCGATCCTCCTCGCACCATAATAATGTCTTTCCCTTACTTTGTTGTTTCAATGGTCCCTTGAAGGTGCGAATCGTTTCAAGCAATGAATAACACACCCACAGTGTCTTCTACTCGGCGCTGTAATGATAAGGAACTTGCAGCTCTGAGCGCTAGAACGCGTCGACATGACCGTCCCCACCCTCGTTATATTTAAAAAGTCTGGCACTGGTACTTCCAGATCACCGCAAAGCAGTCGCCACTGCCTGTTGCAAAGTACGGAGAGGCTGGAGACGACGCTACACTAATGACAGAATTCCGGTAGCCCGTTAAGGTCAGCACCGAGCGAGACGAGCGGGGGTCCCAAAACACTACAGATCGATCTTTTGATCCCGACATCAACCACCTATACAATAGCAGCAGCACACATGATATCAGTAAACTACACTCAGCAGTATTCCTTTCAACATTTTATTCAGAAACACACCTTCCATCAGGTGTGTATGCCACCGAGAGGACAAAATCCTTGTGGCCTTGGAAAAGCATGCGGGGCCTTGTGGTCGTTCGGCCTTGAGCACAGACGTCCCAGAGCATAATGTTGCGATCAAGCGAGCCAGAAATCACATTCTTCCCATCAGGAGAGAAAGCAATCGAGTACACCGAGTCACTGTGGCCTTCCAATCGGTCCAATAATTGAGCTGTCTCCGTGTCCCAAATCCGTACCACTTTGTCCAGTGATGCAGCAGCAAGGAGCCGTCCATCCGGTGATAGAGCCACCGACGTGACACCATCTGAGGGTCCCCCACTTTCATTGCCAAAAATCTTCTTACATTGGCCATTGCGAGCATCCCAGAGACGAACTTTGCGGTCCCCCGACCCCGAGACAATCAAGTCATTCACATAGTCGAGTGAATAAATTTCCGACTCATGGCCCGTCATTGCTGGACCCTCTTCGTTTGACGCAATGTCCCAAATTCGAATCGTATTCTGTGGCATCCCTGCAACGAGCTTTGTACAATCAGGCGAGAAACAAACTGCTCGTACATACGCATCATCCGGTTCATTTGCTGCAGTATTCGTCTGTGACGTCGGCGTGTGGCCCGATCCAGCAGGACGCGACACGAGAAATTTGCGGTCCCCCGTTTTTACGTCAAAGACTTGGGCCGTTTTGTGACATCCCGACGCCATCATGGTTCCGTCTGACGAGAAGCGGACGCAGCAAACGACGCTCTGGTGGTCCATGGACTGATGCATCTCAGCTGCTGGGCGCTCCGACTCTTGGTACGACATGCTCGTCTTGGACGAGTAGACACAGCTCCAATTCAAACGACTGGCTTTGGTGTTCGAGCTCTTTTGCGTCGTATTGTTGCCTGACGCTGTCGACAACGCCGACGTCGCATTTGACAACGATCGACTCAATTCCGGGGTCTCATTCAATGCCTTGGATGTGCTTGTTGACGCACTCAGTGACGGATTCCCACTCGCGGCATTCGGGCTCGAGTTCGTACTAGCCGATCCTTGTTCTCGATTCATCTTGGAGACTTGAGGAAGCATGCTACTTGGCGTCGATGTGTTGCTGCTTGTGGCGCTCACAGTCGAGAGCACTCCTTTGCCATTTGCATTGAGACTCGGAATACTCGGCTCGGAACCATTTAGCTTGGATTTTTTCATTGCGGGAGGCGAGTGAGCAGCACGATCTTTTCCATTCACGTCGCTATTGATACTGGGCATGCGGCGAGAAGACGGCGTCGTGTTGGTACTGCTCGGGTCCAATGGATTTAGCTGCGAGGGTGGGTTGCTACTGCCTCCCTGTGGAGGAGGTGGGAGCTGTGACGGCTGCTGGCCTAGCTGCTGGAGACTGCGCGACGCAGGTTGCACGGGTACGACGCGGACAGGTGAGCTACCATTTCCTCGTTGCTGGGTGCTGGTGGATCCAGCACGGCCTGAAGATGTCGCGGCCGCGACGAGATTCGACATGAGCGAGACGGAATCGTCCTGCATACTGCCGCCAGACGGCAGCGCACGCGAACGTTTGGCTGGCAGCTTGACTGACATGGGCTGCTGGGGCGGTGGGACCTGCTGCTGCTGCTGCTGTTGCTGGACTTGGCCCGTTTCGAGTTGCCGACGCATTCGAAGCATATCTTCTTCATACTGTTGCCGAATACGGCGATGATTCGACTCGAGTGCCTTGAGCGATTGCTGGATTTGATCCATTTCAACGACTTGCGACTGAATCTTTCGTTCCATTTCAAGCTGTTCCATCTTGGCCATATTCAGCTGCTGAATTGTCGCTTCGTACTCGGCCTTGACCTGATCGAGCATTTCGCCAACGCGGCTCGTTGCGGCTGTTGCGAGTTGCGGTGGTGCGCCCGGATTGCCCGCGGATGGGCCACGGAGCTGCTGGGGCTGTTGCTGGGGCGGTACCCCCGCATTGGGGTTGCCGCCGCGGCCACGGGTCGGGCCGGGGGCAGACGACGTGTACATGGCAAAAGGAGGCTGCGAACGAAGGGACCGAGTCAGCCGAGGGTCAAGGACGAGAGGAACAGGGTGGCAGACCTGCTGCAGAGGACGGCAAGGAGGTAGAACGGGGCGTTTAAGGCAAGGGCCGGACGGGATCACCGTGACGGCTTCTTCGTGGCTTTAAGAGTGCGGAATTGGGGGGCCGAGAGCGAGAGGGGGGGAAGCTGCGTGGATGGGGGGACTCAATCGGAATGATGGTCTTTGCAATTCAAAGGAAAGCCCTGGCTATGCGCAATGACACCAAATCGACACCTTTGTCGACTAGATACGAAAATTCAATCCTGAAAGTCAACAGTTGGTGGACGCTACACCAAAGATCACAGAAACCGTCCTTTTCGAAACGATACAATTCCGTGCGAAAACGTTTGGTGGCAATTGCGAGCTAGACGCTAACCCCGCATATGGATTTTTGATACCAGTGCGGCGTTTGTTACCTGCCAAGGCACGTGTCTGTCGCATGGCGAAGTGATACAGGCGTTACGGCATCGCCTACGACGACGCGTTTGTAAAATATTGGTCGACTTTGCTAACGTCAACGTACGGTATCTGCGGCATAAACGATGCATCACGTGCTACTTACCGTTCGGTGGCACGAATACACGCGCGTTGTGTCCTGCCATTACTCATGGCAGCCATGTCTCCCTCACTTCCTCTTTAAACGCGATATTGACTTTGAAAGGCTCTAAGAGACAACCTTACAACAATAGGGCCAGTCGCCGACACGGGCAAATATTCCTTGCGGTCAGTAGCGCTTTGCCTCCCGTCCGTCCTCGCTATGGTGCGGTCGCTGCCGCTGCGCAAAGGTTTCTTTAAGGCCACGGTCCTGTCAGATGCTGACCAAACGGAGCTGCTGTCCTGGGGCCGTTCCCTCGTGCCTGATCTCGTGCGCCAGCCCGACGTCGAGTGGACTATGATTCACGAACGCAAGGGTGTGCAGCTTTGCGAAGACCGACAGAAGGGTGGACTTACATACTCAATTCGTGCCGTCGCCCCGGTGCATGCATCCTTGGACGACATTATGGACATTTTTCTGGCCCAAAACACAGTGGATTACCGTGCGTTGATGCAACTACAGCTTCGTGACCTCTTTGCCGACGCGGCCGTGTTATTCCACAAAGAACAGAACGAATCCGAAGCATTAAGTATCAAGTGGATGGCCGCACGTACGAAAAAGAGTGTGACGAGTCTCGTAGGCCAAGCAGGTGTAGACTTGTGTCTCCTCGAGTACGCGGGTGTGATCTCGTCCGAGTTTATCGACGGACATAGCCTATCCATCTGTGGATCCACCACTCCAAATTCTCCCGTGGGTGTATGTCTCTACGAATCCATTGACCAAGCCGAGTGTCCGTCCCTCCAGGATTCACATAAACTCGAGCGTGCAAGTGTGTCGAAATGTGGCTTTATCTTTCGTCCTCACGTCGACGAAGGCGTGGTCGAAGCCACGTTTGTCTGCAGTATACGCCAGCCACCTGGCATGCGGACAAAACGTCGATGGAACCGCGCCTTCTTAGCTCATTGGGCTCAAGCCATTGGTGATATTGACGAAGCCATTAGCCGTCGGCGGATCTCCAAGGAACTTACGAAACGTCGCGTACCCACGTGGGTGAACGACAAGGACCGTGCGTGTTGCCACTTGTGTCTCAAGACATTTACAAACACGCGTCGAAAACACCATTGTCGAGCGTGTGGAGAGATTATCTGTCGCGCGTGCTCGGTCTACAAAAGCGTCGACCTTCAAACCGTGGGCCTTACCACACTACGCGTGTGCAAAGCCTGTATGGACGGCACGTCGTTGGCACTGAATGAACGTTCACTGGACGAGGCCCACAATACTGCGGCTACTGGATTGCTTGTGAATGGAGGCGTTGGAAATGGCCTCGACAACGTGAATCCCAGTACGCTTCGAGATGCCGTGGAAGAATATGCATTGGCACTTCCTGGACCACAGGTCTCGGCGGTGCCCGATCTCGTGGGAATTGCGTGGTTGCAACAATTAGCAGCACGTGACGAAGAGAGCAAGGCGATGGTGAATGCCTTAATGGATCGATTGTGTTTGGATGCAAGCAATGGCGGTGCAATGGAAGAACAGGTGGATATTTACGATACTTTGTGTGATTTAGCCGCCCAGACCCTTGCGTGCAAGTACGCGGTGGTGAGTTTAGTGGATGAAAACCGTCAGTGGTTTAAAAGTGCCGTGAATGTCAAGGAATCGGAAGTACCACGGGATTTTAGTTTCTGTGAGTACCCCGTGCGAGATCAACGGCCTTTGGTGGTTATGGATACATTATGTGACCCACGATTTCAAACCAATCCGTTTGTGACGGGACCGCTGGCAGTGCGCTTCTTGGCCGGTGCACCGCTCTTTACAGTCGAGAATGAGTGCGTCGGAGCTGTTTGTGTACTGGATACGGCACCTCGCGATTCGTTGCAAGAGTCGCAGATTGCTACGATGCAAAATCTTGCGCACTTGGCAATGGTGATGGTACAAGAACGACGAGAAGCTCAACATCAAGTGGCACGCGCAATTGCGGCCTCTTCTCACCTTGTTGCAACCCGTCAAGTTCTTCCCAAAACAACGTCATCGGATCTTGTTCCGTTAAGTAGCTACTCGGAGACATCCATGGTCGTCCAAGGGCGAGAGCGACCGAAAGAAGATCCAGTCCTTAAAGAACAAATGATTCAGTTGCTTCACAAGGCATCACAAGTTCGTGATCAGGTTAATCAGCAAACGCATAAACAACAGGCAGGACTTAAGAGCTCGGGCGAGTAAGACCTGGGACACTTTTTAGTACTTTTATATATACGTATACTCGGAATTATAGGGCGTTTTTGTGGAATAAATAGTAGGGGCTACTTTACGGGGTGATAGTAACGTGAACCGGCTCTTTGAGGGACTTGGTACCGAATTGCATTACTTCGCTTAAAAATGAGTGTCAGTTTCAATAATTTATTGTCAACTTTTTCAAGACATGCAGATTGCAATACACAATTGGTATTGATTGGATCCAATGAACGCCAAAATCGGCCATCCAACTCACCAAATGTTCTTACATCAAACTGGCACGGCTCTTCCGTCGAAGATACGCTGTCGAGAAGCTCTGCTGTCTGTGCTTCATTAAGCACTTTATAATTCTTTCTTTTGACTTTTCTGGTTTTTGATAACGATATGAATGACGCCGGGCTTCCAAGTGGTTGCGTCAAATAGCTTCAATCGACATTGGTTTGATTTTTTTATATCTTGCTCGTAAGTATGGGAAAAAGAATTCGGAAAAAAATCAATCTTATCTATCTGCATCGCTAAATAGTTCTATCAAAACAATTTGTCGGCAAAAATTTACTATCATTTCTTCGATGATAGTGCTCGGTTTTAGGACTCGGACATAAAAGGACGTAGCGCAAGAATGCTGCCCGCCAGTGAAATACAAGAGCGAGAATTTCAAGACAAAATGGGCAATAGAATGGCAGACGGATCCGACGACACCCTCGATGAGGCGAGGGCCACAGAAGGCCTCCCCACATGGAATTGGAGGGAGTACGTCCCCCCAACGTGGCCTCCTCCCGACAGGGTAGTTCCACAGTTACCTACCGTGGACGCGAAAAGCTTTACGGCCGAAGACAGGGAGGCGTACCACGCGGTGAGAAGGAACTTTTTGCGGGCTGAGCGAGAGAGAGGACCGCCACTCAAACTGGACGCCGTGGAGACCAAAGCCGCGTACATCAAGCGGGCCAAAAAGGGAAAGGACCGACTTGGTTTGCGGAAAATTTCTCGCAAAAAGAAACATAAGAAGATGTTTCGACAGAAACGCAGCGGATGTTTCATCTCCCTCGCCGAGATAGCCAAATCAGGCAGTGCGGGCAAGAAGCTGACAGAGGGTCCCGCCGCCGACCGCCGAGAAGACCAGGAAGACCGTGATTTTTGGGACGACCTTGACTACTGCGTAAACGAAGGAAACAACAACGACGACGAAGAGGTAATGGTTGAGACGATCGATTTAACCCAGGCGGACAGCGATGAAGAATAAGCAGGACAAGGGACACGTACAAATTGAATCAGTAGATAATCACAATGCGATGGTTGCGGCAAAAAGCTGCATGGTAGCAACGTGTAGGAAGACATTATTGTGCTCGAAATATGTCGAACACGGCCGAACCCCAAAAAACCGAGTAGCAGGAGCGCCTTAAGACTTAAAATCTACTAAATAGTAAACTGAATTTTATTAAGGCTGTACAAATTGGAGCAGTAGAAAATCCCAATGCGGTGCTTTGCGGTAAAAAGCGCATGTTACCAACTTGCAGGAAGACATTGCTGTGTTCGCAACATGTCCATAACGGCCGAACTCCAAAAAAACGAGTCGCAGGAACGCCTCAAGACTTAAGATTCATTATGAGCTCAAGTTTATTAAGGCTGTACAAATTGGAGCAGTAGAAAATCACAATGCGGTGCTTTGCGGCAAAAAGCGCATTTTACCAACTTGCAGGAAGACATTACTGTGGTTGCAACATGTCCAATACGGCCGAACTCCAAAAAAACGAGTCGCAGGAACGGTTCAAGACTTTGAATTCATTAAATAATGAACTCAAGTTTATTAAGGCTGTTCAAAGTGGAGCAGAAGAAAATCACAATGCGGTGCTTTGCGGCAAAAAGCGCATGTTACCAACTTGCAGGAAGACATTAATGTGTTCGCAACATGTCCAATACGGCCGAACTCCAAAAAACCGTGTAGCTGAAACGCCTCAAGACTTA
>NC_090616.1:1713975-1731823 GCF_004359215.1 Bremia lactucae
AGTCGAAAATCACAATGCGGTGCTTTGCGGCAAAAAGCGCATGTTACCAACTTGCAGGAAGACATTAATGTGTTCGCAACATGTCCAATACGGCCGAACTCCAAAAAAATGAGTCGCAGGAACGGTTCAAGACTTTAAATTCATTAAATAATGAACTCAAGTTTATTAAGGCTGTTCAAAGTGGAGCAGAAGAAAATCACAATGCGGTGATTTGCGGCAAAAAGCGCATGTAACCAACTTGCAGGAAGACATTAATGTGTTCGCAACATGTCCAAAACGGCCGAACTCCAAAAAAACGAGTCGCAGGAACGCCTCAAGACTTAAGATTCATTAAATAATGAACTCAAGTTTATTAAGGCTGTACAAATTGGAGCAGTAGAAAATCACAATGCGGTGCTTTGCGGCAAAAAGCGCATGTTACCAACTTGCAGGAAGACATTACTGTGGTTGCAACATGTCCAATACGGCCGAACTCCAAAAAACCGTGTAGCTGAAACGCCTCAAGACTTATTAAATAATGAACTCAATTTTATTAAGGCTGTACAAATTGGAGCAGTCGAAAATCACAATGCGGTGATTTGCGGCAAAATGCTGCATGTAACCAACTTGCAGGAAGACAATACTGTGGTTGCAACATGTCGAACACGGCCGAACTCCATTAAAAAGGTGTAGCACGAACGGTTCAAGACTTTAATTTACTAAATAGTGAACTCAAGTTTATTGAGGCTGTTAATACAATTAACTTAGAGTGAAGCGATTAGCTCCAAGGCGTCCCACCTAGATAAACAATACAGGCTTTGTTGCAGCCAATAATGAGATTTTTTGAGCTGTGCACACGGTACGATCGCAAAAAATTCCATTACAACCAGGACGCTGACGCTTAGATATAGGTCCAAATACGCTTCCTCATAGGCTTCAACGTTAGCGATTGTGTTATCACCAACTTTGGCGGGTACGCCCTATGTAACAGCCACAGCTGAAATCCCTTGCACAGGGCTCATCTCCATAACCGCGGCATATGCCATCTAGTAGTCAACGCCAAATATCTGTTTGTTGCCACAAGCAGCAAGTCATGCTTACAGGAGCAATTGATTCCATCGGTCGGTCTTTGTTATAGATACCCACCTGCTGTGAAGAATCTTGTAATCCTTGGGCCAAAGAATTACCGACTAGACACTATTGCTTTTGAGCGCCATCAATTCCTCATTGACTGTATCGATCAAACCGGCGCGCCTTAGTCTTTTCATGTATGAACGGCATCCGAAAGCTCAAAGTGGAGATCTAATGCCACCGACGGCTGAATGACCGTTCTTAACGTATCGAAGCGCAAACGTCGCGTAAAGAAGTTTTAGCTCAATTTCCATTGTAGTTACAACCACGTTGAAGTATGTATATGAATTTATGAAGCAGATAGGCAATTCTCCAGTCCTTATCCAACGTCTATAATTATAAAGCAAACCTCGAGAGGTAAATCGCTGCAGCTTTTCACTCTCACAGCCGCGCATACTTGATCAAATGTTAATAGGACGCTGCAGATTATCTGGACAGTTGCTAGAATGTATCGATTCTAAATTGTTCGACACAGTGAAAGATTGAGTGACTCGAGCTTCAAACATCGTAAGATGCTAAGAATGTGATGACATTGGCCAAAACCAGTGCACTCTCAACCAAGCATAGCTTCACCAGTAAATTAAGCCAGCACATCGTTGAGCCGGAATCGTGGGGCCATTTGGCTTGTTGAAAGCGTGCACAATGCCAGATTTTTTCACACAGAAATCGGACTTGAATGTGGCGAGATACTCTCGCTGCCATGGCCAGCCTTACTGCGGCTCTCAAAAATTCATCGATGGCAAGGACTTGATCACACGCAATTTTTCGACCCGGGCATTAGGTCAATCTCATGCCGCCCACCACGATCCGCTGGAAGCTCAGCAGGAATACTCTCCGCGAAAATATCGTCATACTCACGCACGAGATTGTAAACGGGGTTGCCCGAATCACGAAGTGCATCCGAGTAAATATGTGCGAGATGAAGTCTTTGCGAGGTGTCCGAGGACTGCCCCGCGAAGAATTCTTCTTGCGCTAATTTAAGTTCAGCGCTCTTTGAGCAGCCTTCAAATCTTGTTCATTAGCTGTTTCGACGGCTACAATTGCTCGATATCACCGACCTTGAGGTCATAGAGGAAATCTTTACAAGATAAGTTCAATAGAGATGCGATTTCTTGGGCCTCGCACGGAGAGCGCTACCTCAATGTAGCGACCGCGATGTAAAGACCCGTCCACACATTTAAGCGCGAAAACGGATTCCGTCAAAACCAACTCGTCTTTAACTGTAAATTACAAGACGATCGTCATCTCGGAGATCGGCGTGTTCCGCTCTTGCGTAGCCTTCTGCGCCTTTAACCCCTGCTCGAGACTGGCATATCGCTGTCTTATATTAATAATGCGCCCCCTCTAGATGTGGAAGCGCAGTCTTCACCACGTCGTTCATTCACACGCAAACCTACAGGCCGCTCAGTCTCGTAAGAAAGAAGCGGCAGCTTGTCATCGACCGCCTCGGTAGTAATTGGAAGCTGCTGCTTAGCCCTTTCAGTTGCATACGGGAACCTCTGTTCGACTGCCTCAAAAGTCATAGGGAGTATCTGCTTAACCAATGTCTTTTTGTATGCGAGAACCTCTGTTCGACCACCTCGTTATAAACTGAAAGCCTCTGCTCAATCGATGTAGTCGATACGGTAATTCCTGCTCTACCGCCTCGTTCTTTGGTTCTGTCAGTAAGAGTGCGCCAAACATACCGCGCACAGAGGGCCATCGCTCTCTCTGTGCTGACTTCTAGTCGTGGCGAGTTTGTTCACGACCCTGACCTGAGGCCAATTGGATGCTGCAACGAGTAATTGAGTTAATATTTCACTCACATAATTTCTGCTTCGGCGGTTGATGGCTTTTAGACGAACCTGTACTGGATGACACAAAAGCTGCACTTAGTGCGCGGAATGGGCCATCGACCCTAAAGATCCTACGGATCCATTTTATTTCTTGATTAAGGAATTTCACGATGTGGTGTGTAAAAATCTACGACCTGTTTTACCTCCCGATAGAGGTGTTCGTCATGAATTTGACTTGGTTCCGGAAATTAAATAAGCCAATCGTTATGCGGCTGATACCGTGATGACCACGGTATTCCGAGGATGCAATCGAATACATAGTTCATCTCGTGAATAAGAAACATCGTTGCTCGCAAAGCCATCAAAGTGGATGGCAAAATAATCCTGATGTCACCCGGACCCTCTTGAACCGTGGTGTAGATGGGAGAAGGAATCACGAAATAAATTGTTCGAAGCACCAGAGTATAACAACGATTGAAGTGGTCGATTCACTCCAGCAACGACTAGACTAATGATGATCTCTATCGACTCGTCGCGCATGGTGGTGGGTGTGAATCACCGAGGTAGTCGGGGCTCCGTTTCTGCCAGTAGGGCGACAAGGACTACTTGTTTTTTTTGGCGGGGGCATCGACGATACTACAGCATCTCCTCGTGAGATTGCTGTGTTAGAGGCCACCGGCGCAGATCGCGGCAAACGGCCGCACAATTGCCTGTCTTGCCGCGTCGAAACACTTCATCATGTTTTGCCTGCCTTGCGAAGCCATGTCGATCGGCTGCGTAATGATACACGAAGCAAGCTGTCGTGTTCAAAAACGTTATCACGCATCGAGAGCTTGTCCTGTCGAAGGGAGAAGAAGTATGGGCACCGGCAAGACTCGTCTTGCGGAAGCTCGAATGCATCAGCGTTGGAAACGCGATTTCGTTCACGACTAATTTCTCAAGTGCCCATTTCTTTGCCTTGCCTGACAATCCAGATAGCAGCAAGCTGAGTTTAGCCGTCGGAGCGTCAATCAATCTTGACGCTTTTGCCATGTCAATCTCGCGAAGCCATCTATTCAGAGGGACCCGATCCGGACGATACTAAAGTATGCCGACGTCTTCATTTTAATAGCGTTGTGCGTTAAAGAACGCGAGGGAATCGATACTCGCCGATACGATTCGGCAAGCTCGCGCACCATGTAGTCTTGGATAGCGGCACGCTTTCGGTCAAGCGTCGCTGTGCTCAGCAGCGAAGTCACGACGATCTCTCCATACACCACCGCGAGGCGGTGTAGTGCCTGCCACTCCACCGAGTGGAGGTGAGAAAAGTTTGCACGGTCCAGCGAGGCCGCTGGAGTCACCGAAGTATGGTTCGTGCTCATCCCAAATGTGGCGTTGAAAGAACTTTGAAGTGCGACCAGGTGTAATGTCTCTCGCTTTCGACGTAAGAAGGTCCCTGGGGTGAGAGTCGTTACCGCTCTCACCACGTAACACGCTAGAAAGCTTCAAGGAAACACTATATTTATGAGGGAGAATCAACTCGGTTTAATTTTTTTATTTTATAGTTTTAGTTTCGTACAAAGTACGAAATTGTATCCGTGCTCTTGGGTACCACTCCAATACATATCGACTTGTCATTGGCTAATGTTATGGAGGTGCCGGACCCCAATAATATAAACGATAATAAATGACTCGCAGTATCCGCTAATCGAATACTGCCATATACCTACTTGTGTCATTAGTCTCGATACTTCACGTACACGGACGAGCAGAAGAATGTTATAAGTAGAAGTCTCAGCTACTCTAGGTCAATACTACGTCTTCAGTATAGAGAAATATAAAATTGTATTAATATTATGTTTCTACGTCCCGATCTTCTAATTACTGAATTTAATATACAATTAAAGTAGCAAACTAGAATAGCAGTAACTATTATGGGTGTTAGGGTGTCTGTATTAAAATATTATTAATAATACGACCACTTCTTATTTACCTCGTCTAAATAATTTTAAAATACATTGTTTCGATCTTGACGACGAACAAAGGTGTGTTGGGCATTGTTGGACATCGAGTGTGTTAATACTTGCATGGGCTGGGATGCAAGGCGTCAATATGTAAGCTTTTTTTTCCGGCAGTACAGTAAGACAGCTGTTAATCCAGAAATCGGACTTGAAAGAGCGTAGCATTTTGCTGCATAAACCCTCCTAAAGACGGAGTTCGCTTGAGCTCATGTAGCAGCCGGCGAAGCGAAGTTTGTTGTAGATCATCATAATTTCGGCGAAAGCAGGCGCGAATATGGGCACTGAAAGTGGTGTAAATCACCCGCAAAGCCGGAATGGGTGGCATCGGTCGACTTTTATTGAAAATTCGACTGTTGCGTTCAGTCCATAGCAGGTGAAGAGTAACAGAACGTAGGATATGCCACACGTCCTCGATTCCGGATCGATCGGTCGCCCACTTTTTAAAGAGACACGGCGGACGCCCGAGAGCGATAGCATACCAGCTCGGTTTTTTCCGGAAAAAAACTTTCCAATCATGGCTAATGCACGTCCACAGAGCAGCAGCCAAAGTGCATTCGAAAATCAAATGGCGTTCAGTCTCGACCAAAGCACAACCGTCTTTCGGACAGTATATAATGTCGGGATCTGTCACCGACAGGAAAGAGAAACGAGAGCGAACTGGAAGCAATCGGAAGGCCACACGAAATTGTAGGTCATCAAAAATTGGTAGAAGTAGCTGTCGAAGTCGTTTGCGCAATTGTATAAATCGCGTTACTTCCCCGTCGGATGTTCTGTTGTCGTGTAACGTAATCGGGTGGGGTCTGATGTGTGTACTTGGTTTCTGAATTAAATGTAGAAGTGCCAAGCGGGAAACATCAGGTGCGACGTGTACCCGGCCGTTGACTAGAACACCCACATAGGGTGTAGAAATCCTTGACGTACGTGAAATCGCACTATTCACAGGTGTTCCGCATAAGGTCGCAATCCTAAGAAACACTTGCAGTAGTTCACGATAGAGAGTCTTGAGCCACCGGAACTGCTTGTACGGGTGGACCGCAGCATAACTGTAGTCAATGTGAGTCTCTGCAAAATTGGTTTCAGAAGGCCAATGACCGTCACCATCAAGCACGTCGGCAAGGGCACGTATTCGAAACGCACGTGCCATGTGACGACGGAAACTACGCTGTGGCTCTGCCACCATGCACAAACTGCGGCGGGAAGTGAGTTGGCCAGGAACTCGCGACTTAGGTTCGTACTGAAAGATCGGATCCCCGTGAAACCAGATCGGCTCTTGCATCGCGTACTCGAGTCTTGTGGCGTGTGCGATGTCATGCCAAGTCACTGGCCATCGGAGTTCAAACCAATTGCGCCAAGTAATGCGCCACCACGTCGGTAGGCTGGTCCAGTTGAGATCGAAGCCGTGGCGCCGGGGATTTACCGTCAAGAAATCGAGCGGACTTTGTGGTCCCCAGTCTGGAAAGAAACCGGCAATGAGTCGAAGCCCCGGCGTGGTCCAATTGCAGTTTATTGGGTTAGCATCGTTTACAAACCGTAAAAGCGTTTGTATACGTTGCCGCTGCACTAGGTCGCTGATGTTGGGGAGCTGGAGTCCGCCTTTATCTCGACGTTTGTGCAGGATTTCATTCGGTACCAGTTGAAAGTACCTCTCACCGCGTTCATACTTTCTACCGAGCACAAAGCGATGTAGAGCGGCTTGCCATTGTTTCAGTACGCGATCGGGAACGACGACGTGCATGGTGTAGTGCCAAAGGCGCGACAACACCATAGTAGCAGTAACTATTAGTAGGGTTGGTATCAATTAAAAATAAATTAATCAACAGAGCTTTTTTTGTTGCCTCAATATAACTAAATTTGTCAATGTTTGAAGTATTTTATTAAATTATCAAATGATACTAATTTTGTTGTTCTTAATTAAGTTCCTCTTGTAGGAAAACTATTTTCCTCTATGTATCGGGACACCCCAGAAAAAATGGAAAAGTATTTGTTCGAATTCTAGAAAAATAGCAATATCCCCCAAAATAAAAATCTCAATTTTAAAAACTTGCATTCAACAAACTCGTTCAAAAAAGCACATTGTCAGTCAGCACCTTCAGCTGTAAAATTAAACGTAAATGCCGCATGTTGCATCACCTGGGACGTTCCAGTCCCACTTGTTTCTTCGTCCACAGGACTGTCCACATTCATTAAATCAGACTGAAAGAGCTCTTTCGAATGCCCTTGTATCATCGCATTGCCATTGTGTTTCACAGTCACCACTTGATCATTCAATTCAAACATCTTGAGCTTGGAATAATACGCTTCATTTTCAAAACGACGGCTACTAGTCGCAATCTCCAAAGAAGGTTCTTGTAAAAACACAAGACGCATAGCGTGTTCGGCTTCATGTCCAATAACATCCATCTGGGCACAAGAAGACGAGCAATAAACGTTTGTTTTACAAACCTTACATCGTCGTAACGAGGTCCCTTGGGTCGCAACTTCGCTTCGTGTTTTGCCACAATGAAAACAACTCATTCCACGCCACGCTATTGGCATCAAAGCTTGCGTTTGACGGCGCCACACGGTCAAGCTGTACGCGGAATTGCCCCAATTCGGCAACAAAACTTCTTGAACAAGCCTAAAACAACGTTCAAGCTCGTTTTCAAAGCAACTGTCGCCAGTATCGCCTTGCCACTCGCCAATATGTAGCACAACGTCGCCTTGAAACAATTGCAGACTTTGAAGAGCCATGGGATCATTTGGTGGGGGGTAGCATAGCAACAAGCTTTTTTTTGTGGCCATGGAGTCGTGAGAAAGCACTTCAGGACCTCCTTTTTGAACCGTACAAAAAGGAGGAACTTGGCCATGATACTCGTTAAAAAGCGTTTTGTTCGAGTGTGGTGGGGTCTTGTCAAATGCTACAATATCCACGCCAGTACGTTGCAAGAGAGAACTCCAATATCCCGTCCCGGCGCCAATTTCCACAATTGGAGCGTATTGTTGTATCAGGTTTAAAGCTTCGTGAGTCGGTGTGGCGTACGCGAACAAGTGACAGCACCAATCGCGGCAATTATTACGCCATTGCGTTAAAAGCGCATAACTTGGCATGGTCGATACGGTCGTATTCATGTCTTGTTGTTTTGTTTCCTTACGGCGACGGTCTTTCCTTTCGCGTCGATAGTGACGTTTGAGTGGCTTTTTCAAGCTCTTTTGAAGGTCTTTTCGCGTCCCTGCGGCCACCACGGCATCCATTTCACCATCCATTCCGACTCCTTCTTCGTAGAATAATCGGATGCCTTCACGAATGCGTGCGTGGAAGATACGAAGCAAACTATTTGCTTCACTTGTTGCTCCTTCGCCAAGAGCTAATGATGTGAGAACTCGTGACGGAATCGCCGGATGTGAAAGTTCATTGGTTAAAAACTCGTCCAATAACCATGCAGTATTGGGTGTGTACTGTTCCAACTCAATAAAATACGTTTCAGGGGACGGTACCGTGTCACAGGCACGTCCATTAAGTACGAGACTGGTGTAATATGTACAAAAGTACATTTGATCAAACACACAGGCAAGTGCGATAGGCAAGTGCTGGCGCGAGGCCGCGCCAAGTGTTTGGTGCGCTTGCTGCAACAGCGTTTGCAACTTTGCGAGCAAGTGCATTTCTTCGCGAACTTCTGTTGCTGCGTTTTGACCATTATGCGTCCCGCCTGCCGTACGTTGTTTCTTCAGTTGCCGTACCACCGCATCAAGTCGGTTTATTGCGAATGTAGTCCAGACACGGCTTTGAAAGATACTTGCACTTATCCGTCCGAGTCGAATGATCTGATAGAGACATTGTAGCAGTCTTTGCCCACCAGTAGGCAACGCTGCCGCAGGATCCGCGTCGTCTCGTAGCACAACCGCGTGCTGTAGGACTCCGTGTTGACATTTACGACACTGCGCAGTCTCCAAGAGGTCGCGTGGAGTCGTTTCATTCACATCCTTGTCCTTGATGCCACAGGATCGTGATCCATTTACACATGAACAGCCAGGGACGCTACACGCTCGTAGAGCACACGTGTCTGGCAGTACATCAGCCAGACGCTGCACCACGAGCGAGTGTGTATCCGCTGTGTCCTTAGCCTCGTCTTGCTTCGCATTGAGATTAATTGATAAAGAGCGAGTTATACTAGGAGTTGGCTCCACGAGTGCGAGCTTGGTACTACGTGGTCGCTGCCGTCGTCGCGTCTTTTTGCTCTGTTGGCGCTGCTTTACGTGGCTTGCTACGTCTCCATCCACCTCGAGTCCGAACTCAGCTGCTAGTGCTGCCATTTCATCTTCGATAAACGCGATCTCGCCCGCCTGGAATCCCACATGACCGGCTTTGCGCTTGCGTATATTGCTCGGTTTGCCCATCTTGTAATCAGTGGTTGGGAACATGAAGTAGTTCATGTACACGTTCAAGTGGGACACACTGCATTCGTAGCAATGCAACACAATGATTGTTTTGTTTGGTCCATTATTTTTTTGTTTTTTAAATTGACGAGATGAGTAATGATATCGGGTAATATTGCTTGAATAGTAAGGAATACCAAGAAATGATTTAGCCAATCAGAGGGATTTTGTCTGTGGCAATAGTCCAAACATCTGTGGCACTAGTCGCACCCCTAATTATCGCTTCGCGTTAGTGACGATGAGCTTGTTACATTCGCTATAAATAGTAAGAAAATAACATTCCACAGAGGTCTTCCTGCATAGCTTTAATGCAGACGACCGCCCTGCGTGCAGCGCTATTCTATCACGCGAAGCGCATAAAACAAATGGTTTAACTTGGCCCTAGAGACGCAATCCCGCTCAATAAATTCCGTAAAGTACTAAAATTCACCAACTATCTTCTACATCCTTCCCATCCAGTTTTCTCAAATAAACTTTTCCAATCGATTAAAATATGCCTTTCCATAGTTCTTTATGCACATGACGGGATTAGAAAGCTGAACACTTGTCAAATTATCCTCTCGTTCGGAGAGCGCCTCCACAACTTCGGATCTCGCGATATTTCATGAAAGTGCTCCACCTCTTGTTATGCACGGCATTGGCCATCTCCCGTGTCTCGGGTGCCACAATTAGAGCTACTGCCTCTTCGCCCGCGGCCGCCTCCCCTACAACTTTGACAGAGACCTCGACCGCGCCTTTGACAGCGACTTCGACAGAGACAGTGACGACGCCTTCGACGGAGACAGTGACGACGCCTGCGACGGAGACATCGACGACGCCATCGACAGGGACAGTGACGACACCTTCGACGGAGACATCGACGAAACCTGCGACGGAGATATCGACGAAGCCTTCGACGGAGACAGCCAAGGATTCTTCGTCGACGACGTCTAGTGACACTGCGGCCAACGATTCCTCTACCAGTTCTGAAACCATGGACGTAGTTGCGGACGCCGCGTTGTCATCCTTGGCAGCATCAGCGTCTTTGGATTCCAGCGAATCGTCAATTAAAGTGCCGGATGACCTTGAGAACGAAGAGGATTCCGGTCCTACCGGAAACTCTGGTGGTGCAATCGCTCCTCGTCAAGGGCCAATGCTCCCTGGATCGTCCGATGCTGTGCTTCCGATCATGACGATGATGAATGCGATTGCCATTGTTGGCACGGTTGTAATTTCCTACCTTCTGTAGAGCCCGAACATGTTTTGCGATCACGTCATTGACGCGCTTTCTTCTTTAGAGGGAGTTTGTTATCTACGAAATCATCTGTGACAGTGCGCATTCGTATAAAACAGTTTGACGACACTTGGATTGGGCGTGTCCGATCCAAAAAAACGGAAAAAAACTCGGATCCAAGCTGTTCAAATCGCGTTTTACGATTTCTTAGATGGTTTTAATCAAATACGACATATAATTGGTTCTCATTGAAGCCAGTTCTAAACACGTAAACTCAGATAATACGTTCGACATTGTGTGTTTATTATGTGTGGTGCAACAAGACGATGCCACGATGCAAGAAGCACAGCGGTATAATGACCATAGAATTTCTAACTATTATTAGGGAGAGTCGCGAGGCCCGCCGTCGACTTCGAAGACAGCCGAGGCTCGGAACTTTTTAAATTCGAAAAATGTCAATATCCAGTTTGTTCTGGAACTCGTATCGTCTCAAAAAATGAGATGTTGTCTATTGTCCACAAATCTTCCGCTGTAGTACTGCGATCCCCATATCACACAAAATCAGTCGGTAGCCAAGGGTGGCAACTGGCTCTCTGCGAGCAGGGAAGCCCTTTATTCATATACCAACAGTGGCATTCCACCCATGTCTCGTGCGGCGAAAGTCGCACGAAGGCCAAAGTATACTAGCGGCATATGGGCAAGTCTCGTCGAAACCATATAGACACCTTCCTTTCATTGAGATGCGCATGTATTTTTTTAATATCTATCACGAAAGAGCAGTAGACGACAATATTATTGTCACATGCAAGCGAGAGACGAACGCGCTCTCATGCCCTTGTGATCGTCACAAAAAATTCGAAAAGCCCTTGTTTTGTCCGTAGCTATGGTCAAGACGCTGTCTCTCATTGTTCGTATTGATAGGCTCAGCTTTTGATGTGAGGTCCTCATGGCTTGGCGTGAAAATTATTCCCACTCTACGAAACGCCAGGAAGAAATGAAATTTACCCTTCCAAAAGACGCGTTTTCGCCTCTCACGCTTTCCGAGAAACGTCAAGCTTCGATTGCAACGGAAGCCGAGACAGTGGTGCTGGAGGCCGTGGCCGCGAGTGAACGATTTATTAACGAAGGTGCGAATGTAGGACACAGTGCGTTTAAACTTGTGCGTGCGCGGGATGGATTACGCGTTTATCGACAACGAAAACGATCGATTCATGAGCGCGAACCACCAATATTGTTGTGGTCGAAAGAGTCGGAAAACTCGAGTTGTCGCACGTATCATAGCAACGAAAGTAGCCACACGTGGTCGTCATGCTCGGGTGTGACTGGCGATAGTATCATGGAGAGGATGCGCCCACGAGGTGTGGCACTCCTCGTGCTCTACGGAACGATTGATGGCACCTTAGATGACTGTATGTATGGGTGTGTCGCCCCGACAGACGAAGCGTGGATGTTGCGAAGTTCGCATATTAAAGACCGTCTCGATGATGCGCGGATTCTATCGACAATACAAGGACCGACGTGTTCCGAACCGTTTCGGTTCCTCGGCATCAAGTGGTTTGCAAAAGAAATTCCGTTGGCATTACGAGGCATTGTCCAACAACGGGATTTTGTTATTATCGAATCTATCGGATGTACCCATGATTCAACAGGCAAACGAGTTGGCTACATGTTAATGCACTCGGTGACCCTTAAAGAAGTGCCGGAACTTGCGCAAGGGGGCATTGTGCGCGGAATGTTAAGCTTTTGCTTTTTGTTTCGTCAATATGGTGTCAACCAAATCCAAACGTTTGGATGTGGTTTCTTTGATACGCGTGGCGACGTTCCAAGTCGACTATCCGTGTCAATGTCGGCGGAATCCGCAATTTCATGTGTCGACGTAGTTGCCTACGCGTATATTAAGAAACTCTTGTGGTACATGAAGCATGCGAGTACCCACGCGTCCATGGAGGGCAATCAATCCCGAGTGGGTCAGTGTGATGCATGTGCAAAGACGTTTAGCAAATTTTCACTCACGAGTTCGAGTACAGGCTACTCGTGTCACATTTGCCGTCAAGTCATGTGCTCGAAATGCAGTGTAGCCAAGAACCTCACTATGGACGTGTCCGAAACAGGAGCTTATCAACAGTGCTCGTTACGTTTTTGTATCCGTTGCTTGCTAGCAGCCAAGCAACAATCGAGCGTCGAGTTGGCCATTTCTTGTCTTAAGGCAACGTCGGGATCCTCAACGTTCGTAGCACCACGGAAGAACAATTAGCTGCATTTAGAGATAATTCTTTACATCTTAAAGTTTTTTTTCTATGTTTTATGGCATTGATACCTTCTTTTTGGTGATCATTGGAGTCGAGCCGCGACATTTTTAATGCCCATCCTTTAGAATCAGAGTTATCATTGAGGTGTGGGTAGGGGTGATGTTTATAAGCGTCTAGGGTTGGTATGTAAGCAGTAGCCGCCTCTGTCTTTAACCTCTATCCATTCCTCGTTCTTTTTTTTTACCTCTTAGCAATTTTCGTAACCATGTCCCAGCACGGTCATCAGTTTGTAATCGGATGCACCGGCAAATTGTCCTCTTCAGTTTCATTACTGCCATCCGTGTCTCAACAGTACGAAATTTGTTGCTTTCGATGGCATGACGTCTATCCTAGTCAAGTCCCATACAGTTTCTGCTTTGCAGCTTCCTTCAACTTGACAGCAAATGCATTGAATAAACAATTGTTAACCATGACATTTTTAGCACTTTAATCAACGACAATTATTATTGGCGACTTGGCCACTAGTTGCATGGGGGGTTACCCTTTAATCTTCTATTTTGTGCTTCTGCAGCTATTAAAATTTACGAAGACGATGTGGACGAGGCTTCTACGTTACTAATCGCCATATCCCATCCCGACATTTGCGTCGCTTGAAGCAAACACTGGAGGCAAAAGCGAAACGAACGCTGCAACACTTTGCCCGAAGTTGCCACATGCACCGTCATTTTCTTAAGTACGGTACATTTAAAGCAAATGACACGATGGCAAATTTGGCAAGGGGCACTGGAATGAAAGAACAACTTGCTGAAATTCTTGGCACAAACTCCACAACACGACGCATTTGTCGCGTCAACCGCCACGTGTTTTCTTGAATGTCGTATAAGCCAAATGAGTTTCTTCACATGCGCATAATCCACAACACCCACAACAGCAATCGTAGCCTCCGCGGCAATCGACACGGACAATCGCCGTGGCATATCGCCTCGGGAATCAAAATATCCACGGCAAAAAATATCAATTTTTCCCGACCCATTTTGGCGAAAAATGTAACAAAATCGAATTAAACCTCGCACAATGCCTAAATGGGCCAATTCGGGGAGGTCTCGAAGTGTAATCGAATGAAGCAAAACGTACCCCACTTTCTCGCCACTTGTGTCCTGAGTGTACCCCGTCGCCTCGAGCAAGAGAAAATCGCGCTTCTGCACAAAGCCCGTAATAAGTGCGGGATGGGCTTTCAAAAACCACTTGACGCCTAGAAAACAGCACGGATCCGTGGACGTTGGTCGTCGTAGCGCAGCAATGATGCGACTATCGTCCACGCCGTCGTTTAAGTGCGAACTTCGTAGCATCCACGCGTCGTCGGTGGGCGCAACGCACCCAAACATACAATCCTCTAAGGTGCCATCGAGGGTACCATGTAACGCCATGAGTGTAACCCCATGCGGACGTAACTTTTCCATAATCGTATCCCCTTTCATCCCCAAAGACGACCACGACGACCATGATGTTTGATTATCATGGACTTGATCAACGCTAGCAGTCGAACCATAGCGCTTGAATTCACGCTCGTTCGGACTTTCAATTACCGGGTAACTTGGCGGTGGGGTACCCAACCGTTGGGCCCAATTTTGGCGCTGTCGATACACTTGCACGCCATCGCGTACACGCACGAGTTTCCACTCGGGTGGCTCAAGTGTGGATCCGTTACGAATAAAACATTCATTTGCTACGAGTGTTTCGTTGATGATTGTATCGGCTTCTTCGATTAAAGCACTTGCGCGTTCGTCGGAGAGGGTTACGTTTGAAGCGACGTTTTGTGGCAACAAGAACTTCATCGCGAGAATGCGTGTATTAAAGTGGCCGGATGTCGATAGTTGGCAAATAGAGGCAGCAACATTCGAGGATCTCAAATCCTTTTGTCACAGCAGCTCACACTTCGTGGATGTCAAAAGATGCCGCATGTGCAGGCACTGGATAGCTCGGTAGAAAGGCTTAGTTGAATTTTAAGGGGGGGGGAGTATTTTACAGGTGCAAAGGGTACTCGTATTTCTTTTCGTTGGATTTGTGTTGCCTTTTTTTTTGCCGTTGGCATTTTTTTAGAGGACGACAACAAAAGGTTAGGACTTGCCACAGGGCGACATTTGCGACAAGTGGCACAATTGCACAATGGCTGTCTGGTGCCTCTGCTTCGTTCCATGCGCGCTGTGTAATGGCGTAAACCATTCGTTTCTTTCTTTTGTCTCAGATTGCTTGATGCATCAATGTAAAGAGAGCAAGACACTTGCTACTTGTGCTTGCTGCTCGAGTGTTTTTTTTTTTGTTTTTATGTGCAACAGCTTAGGAAGGAAGCCTCTCCGTCTCTTGCCGATAAATCGAAACATAAAGGATCGTGTAGGGTTCGTGAGTTCTGGCACACCATCGACGAATGTTTAGATACGATGTACAACACCTGAAACGCCAATGGATAGACACTCGAGACCACTTTTTTGCAACTCGTTTTTTTATTGATAATAAATTCATTCAATGTTTTTTAATTGTATAAAATTTCAACCATGCGCTATTGACAAAGCTCGACGAGCATATTAGAAACGCCCTTTTCCGTCCTTTTGCATGGACACAATTGCACCGAGAATAATTACTGCAAGTTTACACCATGAATAACCTCATGCCTCTTTCTTGGATTTGCACGCTTTTTTCTCTTTACATAATACGCTCCTTCAAAAAAGTGCCACGTCGTCAAAAAGTTGCGCAATTATCTCGGCTCATTTGATTGGCTCCAACGAATGTATCTCGGCCACACTTGCACCATCACCAAATCAACACCTTGCTTGTTTCATAAATGTCCATACAACACACACTCTCAATCGTAACCCCATTGTGGCATTTCGTGTACCCTCATGAAGTTCCTGTTGCCTCCCAATACGTTTTCCCTCGTCACATTATCCCCCGATCACCAGCAACAGATTCTCCACGAAGCAAATACAATCGTGAAAGAAATTATACATGCCAACGACGCGTTTACTAGCAACAATGCCACCCTCAGTCGTCAAGACTGGCGCCTCTTGCGCGTGAAAGAAGGCATGCACGTCTCTCGTCAACGCAAACACGCAACATTTCAATGCACATCTCCGATTTTTTACCCTATGGTCCAAAGTCCGTCAAATCAACACGTATTTTCAAGGTATTGCACTACAAGTTCGAGTTGTAGTAGTATGAATGCAAAAGTGGATACCACAACATCTTTGTCAACTTCGTCGTCCTTGGAATATCAAAGGGATACACTCATGGAATGTATGCGACCCCCTCACGTGCCTCTTATGGCTCTTCACGGATCCGTGGATGGAACCCTTGACGACTGAATGTATCGATGTGTTGCAGCCACAGACGTGGCGTGGATGTTACGGAGTTCATATATTCACAACGGACTTGACGATGCATGGATTGTAGCCACTTTTCAACGCCCGAATCGCATCGATCCGTGTCGATTTCTTGGTCTCAAGTGGTTCGCCAAAGAGCATCCCGTGCTTCTCACAGGCATCGTTTAACAACGCGATTTTGTTATTGTCGAGTTTTCAGGCTTCTCACTTGATGCTACCGGCGAGCGCGTTGGATTCATGTTAATGCACTCAGTAGCGATGCCTGAAGTGCCAGAACTTTCGCACTTTGGGTATTGTGCGTGGCGTCATGAGTTTTTGCTACATCTTTCGGCAACACGGACCTGGAAGAATTAATATTTTTTGCCGCGGGTTTTTCGATTCCGGTGGTGGGGTCCCGGCTCGTCTGTCTGTGGCACTTGCTGCGGACTCGGCTGTGTGTTGTGTGAATCTTGTCGATTACGCGCATATTAAGAAATTGCGGTGGCTAATGCAACACGCTAGTCAACAGCAATCGGTTGATTTGGCCACGTCCATGCCGTCTCGCTGTGAGGCGTGTGAAAAAAAATTTCGCAAATTTTCCTTCACTGCATCGGGCTCGGGGCTCATGTGCAATATTTGCCGCCACGTCATTTGCTCAAAATGCAGTGTGGTTAAAAAAATGACCATTCATGTGTTTGATACAGGCAAAATCCAACAGTGTGCATTGCCATTTTGCCTCGCGTGTTTGCTTCAAGCGAAACAAATGTCCGCATGGGAGTTAGCAATATAAGACATGGAGGCGTCGTCAGTGTCGTCAAATTTTGTAGATTTTGCATCGATACCATCAATTAGCTCATTTGTATAGAAGGCGTTGGAGCTAGACCAATGGCACGTGTGAAAAGCTTCTAGGAATATTGTCTTATCGTAATTTTTTTTTCATGTTTTTGCTCCTTACTTTTTGGGTCTGTCCCAGTCGTTGCTCGAGGTATCGCTTTATCACAATTTGTGGTAAAAATTTGTGTCGGGGCCGAGTTGTAACCATGCAGCGTGAGGGTGCAACGCGACCCCGACACTAACTTTTGCCAATTAAAATAATATATATACAATATCAAAGTAGCAAGCCATCGACTGGAGTTGCTTGGCAAATTTAAGCTTTTTAAACGCTTGATGTTTGCTTACGCAAAATGGTTAACTTTCGTAGCAGGGTTTATCACGCAGAATATGTTGCGAGTTGTAATGGCAAGCAAATGCTAAACTTGTTTATCCCGATTAGCCACAAAGAGTTAAGTTCGATCTTTAAGTACGCAAAAAAAATATCGAAATTGCAAAAAGTCGTGGTCGCATCAGACGTTCGAAGTTCAAGGTGGCCAAATTGCTACCGCTACCGTCACTAGACGGACCGCCAAGGTCCACAGAGTCGTCAACCGAGTATTCACCACTACAAGCAAATCTGTACCTCAGTTGATCTTAGAAAAACGTGTTTTCAAGCAGATGGAGCCAACATCTGGCCATCTGATAACACGGCACCGTGTTGCACAAAAAAGAAAAAAATCATGTATTGTCACTGTAAAAAAATCAAAAGTGATAACGCTACAGAAGACTATGACAAGCCGAGGGAATTCAATGATACTGACAACGCATCGATGGCGAGATCCCATCCAGATTTTTGTCGTGCTTTGCACAAACACGCGAGGCAAAAAAAAAATGGCAATGCACACTGTTGAATTTTGCC
>NC_090616.1:1732493-1735205 GCF_004359215.1 Bremia lactucae
TTTTTGTGCAACACGGTGCCGTGTTATCAGATGGCCAGATGTTGGCTCCATCTGCTTGAAAACACGTTTTTCTAAGATCAACTGAGGTACAGATTTGCTTGTAGTGGTGAATACTCGGTTGACGACTCTGTGGACCTTGGCGGTCCGTCTAGTGACGGTAGCGGTAGCAATTTGGCCACCTTGAACTTCGAACGTCTGATGCGACCACGACTTTTTGCAATTTCGATATTTTTTTTGCGTACTTAAAGATCGAACTTAACTCTTAGTGGCTAATCGGAATAAACAAGTTTAGCATTTGCTTGCCAGTACAACTCGCAACATATTCTGCGTGATAAACCCTACTACGAAATTTAACCATTTTGCGTAAGCAAACATCAAGCGTTTAAGAAGCTTAAATTTGCCAAGCAACTCCAGTCGATGGCTTGCTACTTTGATATTGTATATATATTATTTTAATTGGCAAAAGTTAGTGTCGGGGTCGAGTTGCACCCTCACGCTGCATGGTTACAAGTCGGCCCCGACACAAATTTTTGCCACAAATTGTGATAAAGCGATACCTCAAGCAACGACTGGGACAGACCCTAAAATTAAGGAGCAAAAACATGAAAAAAAATTACGATAAGACAATATTCCTAGAAGCTTTTCACACGTGCCATTGGTCTAGCTCCAACGCCTTCTATACAAATGAGCTAATTGATAATATCGATGCAAAATCTACAAAATCGACGACACTGACGACGCCTCCATGTCTTGTATTGCTAACTCCCATGCGGACATTTGTTTCGCTTGAAGCAAACACGCGAGGCAAAATGGCAATGCACACTGTTGAATTTTGCCTGTATCGACACATGAACGGTCATTTTTTTAACCACACTGCATTTCGAGCAAATGACGTGGCGGCAAATATTGCACATGAGCCCCGAGCCCGATGCAGTGAAGGAAAATTTGCGAAATTTTTTTTCACACGCCTCACAGCGAGACGGCATGGACGTGGCCAAATCAACCGATTGCTGTTGACTAGCGTGTTGCATTAGCCACCGCAATTTCTTAATATGCGCGTAGTCGACAAGATTCGCACAACAAACAGCCGAGTCCGCAGCAAGTGCCACAGACAGACGAGCCGGGACCCCACCACAGGAATCGAAAAACCCGCGGTAAAAAATATTAATTCTCCCAGGTCCGTGTTGCCGAAAGATAGCAAAAACTCGTGACGCCGCGCACAATATCCAAGTGCGAAAATTCTGGCACTTCGGGCATCGCTACTGAGTGCATTAAACATGAATCCAACGCGCTCGCCGGTAGCATCAAGTGAGAAGCCTGAAAACTCGACAATAACAAAATCGCGTTGCTGAACGATGCCTGTGAGAAGCACGGGATGCTCTTTGGCAAACCACTTGAGACCAAGAAATTGACACGGATCGATGCGATTCAGGCGTTGAAAAGTGGCTACAATCCGTGCATCGTCAAGTCCGTCGTGAATATGGGAACTCCGTAACATACACGCCACGTCTGTGGCTGCAACACATTCATACATACAGTCGTCAAGGATTCCATTCACGGATCCGTGAAGAGCCATAAGAGGCACATGAGGGGGTCGCATACGTTCCATAATTGTGTCGCGATTGCCATAATCAAAGATGCTACTACCACTGCTAGTGGCACGATACATTTAAATTTTCAAGACCTTTCGAAAATGTATTGTTAAAGTCTCGAGATAATTTGAGTTGTCGTTGTTGAATCGCTTTTTGTCGCTGTCGAAACACTTGAATGCCTTCTCGTGCACGCACGAGTTTCCATTCAAGTGGATTGAGCGTGGATTCGTCTCGAATGTAGCGCTCTCTAGCACCAATTGTTTCGTTTACTACTGTGGTGGCTTTAAGGAGCAGCGCAGCTTCGTGGTCTTTGCTTAACGTGATCTCTGGAAACGCAGTTTGGGGCAAGGTGAATTTTTGATGGAATTTTAAAAGTGATTTGGCAAAAAATTACAGAAACATTTTTTTTTACGAGGGGGTTTGGGATGGCAGTTTGTTTGGGGTTGTGATGCGATTTAAAAGGTTAGGGATGAGGCATAAATAAAATTTTTAGTTGGTACAGAAACACGAGGTGGTATGTTTTTCCAAGAATTAGAGCGGTGGATTTGCCATTTAAATTACGCTTATCAATGGGAGCCCTACTCTTCTTTCTGCATCAGAAAGCAAAGATGCAAATGTCGGATTCAAGTAGATCCATGTTGCCCACCTGTGTTTCAGCTTGTGGTCTCAGAGCCAACGGTGATCCAGCTTTGGAAAATAGAAGCGAAACGATTTGCAGTGCCACACGTTTAGGTCTAGAAAAATTCGTGTGAAATTGCTACGTTTTTTGTGGCTTAAATTTTCCGATTGTTTTCGCCGCAGATCTTTCTGCAAAAACTCGTCTGAATACCGTCGAGTGATATAAATGCGTATTGTCATGGCATGAATCCTAATCAACGATTGGGAGAGTGCTCATAGGTAGTGAGTGTACAGCATCTAGCACGACGACTTCGTACGCAGAGGTTATGGATTCAGGCGCGAGGCTTGGACAAGTAAGTTGACTAAAACGTCGAATATTTTAAACTAGGAATGTGGTATTTGTGGATAGGTTGTTGTGCAATTTTATGTTTTTGCAGCGCGAATAAACAAATAATCGCTGCGAGATTTGCAAAACGTTTATTCACTGTATTTTGCACGATTC
>NC_090616.1:1735305-1738848 GCF_004359215.1 Bremia lactucae
ATTTGGGCCCTAGAATTCGACAATTTTATCTTACGTTTTTGATAAATGATCTTTCAAGGACCAGAACATCCGATAAAGATCAAAAACAGTCTCTAACTAATTTGACCATCGTTAAAAACGCGCTCCGATTCGGATACGATTAGACGTACCCTCGAAGTATTTCTTCGAGGACGCGATTTACGCAGTCCGTCTGACCATCTGGATCTGGATGACCAGAAGTTGACATAGTCAGCCGTGTTCCGAGAGGTCGGCACACGGATTGCCAAAACTCCGACGTAAACCGTGGATTTCTATCCAAGACCAGTTCATGGAGTAAACCGTGGAGTTTGAATACCGTGTCCATAAAGACACGGGCACAGCCCGGAGCCGTGCTTGACTCTGGTACTGCAGCAAGATATACCACCTTGCTGAATCTGTCTACAAAAAAAAAGAATTCCATTTTTTGTGATCGTCTTCGGGAAATCCGAAGACGACGTATACTGATACGGACTGCCAACATTCTGCCGGAAGTGATAGAGATTGGAGAGGTGCACGGGATGACGGGCCAGGCTTCACCCGTTGACATACCTCGCAAGCACGAATGTACTTGCGCACGAACTGATACTGGCGGGGCAAGTAAAAGTCGCAACTCACTGTAAGATAAGTTTTCTCACGTCCACGATGCCCACTTTTTGGTGCATCGTGACACGCATCCATGATGCGCAAGAGCAAATAATTGTGAGTTCGGGACGACGACACGTGGAGTGTCGCCGGCGACGGTTGTGTAATACAATAAGCCGTTGCGAGTTGTGTATCTCGTGGAATACATCGTTGATACCAAAATATGTTATATAAATAATATTTTTCATGGACATCTCCTAATAGTTTCCTTTCGACGGCTAACGCTGCGCGGTTTTTGCGTGCAGAAGTAGATTTTGTGGATATCGACCCAGATACTTTCTGTATGAGCGTGGCAGCTCTTAAAAACAAATTAGAAAATGCTACAAAATTACCTGATATCGTTGCGCCTGTCCATTTTGCAGGCGCTTCCTGCGATATGAAAGCTGATCGAATAACGATCGACATAAAGCCGGTAAATCTTTAGACAGATTTATCGGATGGATTCATCGGATGATCTTTTAAACGCAGAAGGTTCTTATCTTCTGCGTAGGCTTTCTTTATGTCATTAAACAAGGTTGATGACGGAACACTTGAAATGAGTGTTGCAACAGTGCGATTATTTACACTGTTGGAATGCGCAGCCGGCTTAAAATTGGGTCGGCGTGATAACGCATCAGCGACGACATTGAGTCGTCCTGGTTTAAATTCCACGGAGAACTTATACTCCGCGAAGAAGGATAGCCACCTCGCCATTCTTTGCGAGAGGTGTACGCTATTTACGGCCGTGCGTATTGACGATCGGTGTCGAATAGGGATATTTGCTTTCTCGTAACACAACCAAGTCAATTTCATGATGGACACCTCTATCCGGGGGGAAAACAGATGGTGGATTGGTACATACCACATGTTGGAATTCCAATCAAGAAATAAGATGGATCCATAGGATCGTTAAGGTTCGATGACCCAGTCCGCGCACTAAGTGCAGCTTTAGTGTCATCCGCGACAGCTTCGTCCAGAACTGACGATGAGTTTAACTCAATCGTTTGTCGAATAACCACTATCTCAGATAAGTCGCCGGCCTTTAAGGAATGACCGAACTTATCAATAGGCATTTCGTCTAGCTCTAGAAGAACATGTAACGAAGGGATTGCCGCAAGGCTAACTTCTTCCTCAATGTCACCGGTTACACTACTTGCAAGCGTATAAAAATTGCTCACTCGTGTCACTTTGGGAGGGTATACACGCTTCGCGTCCCCTGGCTTGGAGTAGAGACAATACGCCTCTTAGAGGTCGGATTATTCACGTCCCCAAATTTTCGAGCCCGTATTGGTTCTTTACTAGACATGGTGTCTAATTTGACATCCGACAAGGAGTAAAGTAACTAAACTTCCTTGCCCAGCGACCGTTTACGTGTCGCTTCACGTGCATTTGAAGGGTTTGACCCAAAATGCTCTGGCATACCGCCAATAGTGTCACAACTGACATGCCACCTCGGCCTACCACACTCGATGGACTTAGACGTGCCACTTCACGTATCTCATGGACATTGCACCCTTAATGAATCGGCCTTAGGCCAACAATGCTTTCAGCATTCAGTGAGTAGTTATTACAACGAGTGTCACTCGACGAAGTACATGCCGTTCCACGCTGTGTCAGGCTCAAAATTAATGTTTCTAATATGGGAGTTTATTAACTTAGACATTCCAATGTCTTAAACACTGACAACTCATTCAATAATCCGCGCCAATAGCGCTTTTGTTGCCTAGCAAAGGTGGGTTCATGACTCTCAAAACTTTGCTAGGAACATTGCGCGTGGCGCCCAAGGACTTAGACCTTCAATCGATCCATGGCCCATGGTGTTCTAGCCAGGCCATACCAAGGATGAGACCATATCTCGAATCCAAATCAAGGACGAGACAGCGTTCCATACTGCCAAAGTCCAGAAACTTTATACTTAAGTTCAATGAAACTTTAGTAACAGTGACACGAGTCCTAGTCGCTAAGCAAACAGTGATTGTATCACTTTCTTGCGCTTTAAGCGCCTCAACGTATTGTTGACTTCCTTCAAAGGAAAGACGTCGAGCATAATTGCAAGACGCTCCTGAGTCAATTTGGCCACGGCACGGCTTATCAAAGCCCTTTCCAGTCGCTTGAGCGGCTAGCAAACCAGGCTTGTACTCTCGCCCCGTGCCATTAAGCACTGAGCTGATTGGGGCTGGGTCCTGTTTACTCTCACCTTCTAGAGGTTCGACAGAGTCTAGGTCATCATCAGTAGGGCGCTCCGCATAGGTCGGAGTTGGAGCTCTTTCGAGATTAACGCGAATTTCGTACGGGACAGTTTGGACGTAAATATTTCATGCTTCCGCACATATAAAATTTACGGATGTTCTGACGCTGTTCCACAGCCTAAAAAGGCCTTTTCTCCTTCCTCAACGAGGCTTGGATCCATAGGTACCGGTCTATTAGACGGTACCCATGCGCTCGAAGAACTTGTTCGGCAACATTCGTGCAATCACGAGCCGACTTAAAGTCAAACTCAGCGCACAGCGCTACGGCAACTGCCTCTTCGAAAGTAGCAGGATGAGATCGCAATATTCCGTCCGGCAACGCCCACATTGACCCCCCCCCATAAAGATTGTTACGACAATTGTTTCTTAAACTGGGTCTTGATACGTAGATGCAGTAAGAGTTCTCAACTCTGGTTGTACTTACCAAGGGTTCGTTTACCCTGTCGAGTCACTATGAGCCACGATCGCATGCGAAAAGTCTGATCAGGCGGTGCAAACATGCTGGTCATGTGCTGTTTCAGCGAATCTCATGAGGGATAGCGTCGTTTATGGACGCGCTGTATGATAGTGCCCACTCCATGTGTAACGGGGCACTGCGACTTGTACTGTTTCAGTACAAGTCCACTTCACACTGCTTCAGATGTGAGTGGTGCCT